>NC_084502.1:9392265-9634765 GCF_024500385.1 Phyllopteryx taeniolatus
GGAATTAACAGCTGGTGGTACCTGCTGTTGCATAAATGGAAAAAAAATAAAAATTATATGTCCTTCACCACTATCTGAGGAAAGATAAGTTGATTTGGGTGAGAGGGAGGGGGACACACTGTTCTTAAGTACAATCATAATTCATAGCCGTCATGAGGAAACTTGACTCAAATTGTGTTGTTGCCATGAAAATTAAAGGTTCGTAATTTGTAACTAAAAGCTTTTTTTTTTATATTTGTGTTTAATATATACATGAGTACCTCTGTGAACTTTGTACAAGACCTATGACTATAGTATTTACGAACACGAACAAACAACACAACTCACAAAGAAGTCTGTCTCTGTGACAGCTAAATGTTGTCTAACTTTAATTCGTTTGTTTTGTCTTTACAAACTGCACCTCTTACTTTTGTAGGTATCGGTACACATTACAATTTCCAAGTGACTTTGATTTGGATACTCTTGTACTACTAAGCTCTGTATTTGCAAGCACTGTAAATGCGATTCTCATTGGATTCGTCCTCTGTACATTTAGTACTCTGATGTTGCTCTTAATAAAATGTAAAACAACATGAACCTATTCTAGAGGAAGTTTGTTGTGATGAATCCAGGTAAACAGTGTTCAGGACAAATTTAAATATGAACATAAGATTCACTCTTTATGCATGTGTCTGCTACAGTTATGCTGTATTAGCATTTTAATTAAAGCATGCCATACTCAATTTTATATATTGGACTTGTGCTGCCAATAAATTAAACGGGCATTAGATTTTTCAATTAATTTACAATTACTTATCATTTCGCTGTGACATCAACAAAAACTGCATTAACATTTTTTAACAATAGGATGATGAATAATGTTACATGCAATAAGCGTTTTCTGTCAACTTGAAAATCAATACCGAGCTAAAACTACGATTTGTTAAAAAGACAATATGCAGTTTTCAAACTGCGAGCAATATTTGAATGTGGCCTCATTTCACTCCCTGTGCCCCTGCCTCCTCACGTCTCTGCCCCAAGAAATGTTCCTAGCTCACTAAACTTTGACAACAAAAACGAACCAAGAACAGACTGGTTCATCACGCTCGCCTGTCCACCTCAGAGTGCATGCCCGTCGGCCGTGAGCGCATCGACTGCCTGCTGGAATTGGCCTCCAGCAAAGGACCGCTGCATCCCGCTCGCCTGCGGCGGCTTCTGGGTGCTCTTCGGGGCCAGCCGTGAGCACGCAACGTTACACAAAATGTTCACGGTTTGATGTTGTATTTTGTTGAATGTACATCCATCCATCCATTTTCTGAGCCGCTTCTCCTCACTAGGGTCGCGGGCGTGCTATCCCAGCTGTCATCGGGCAGGAGGCGGGGTACACCCTGAACTGGTTGCCAGCCAATCGCAGGGCACATATAAACAAACAACCATTCACACTCACATTCACACCTACGGGCAATTTAGAGTCTCCAATTAATGCATGTTTTTTGGGATGTGGGAGGAAACCGCAGTGCCCGGAGAAAACCCACGCAGGCACGGGGAGAACATGCAAACTCCACACAGGCGGGGCCGGGGATTGAACCCGGGTCCTCAGAACTGTGAGGCTGACGCTCTAACCAGTCGACCACCGTGCCGCGTTGAATGTACAATCAATTAAAAATAAAAGAGAGAGATCAACTTATGTGACGACTCGTTGAGAACGGGGGCATGAGGTAGGCGTTCGTTTTCCAAGCTCAGCCGTGCAGCCCTCTGCATATAGAACACACACCACTGTTAGAAATGTAATATAAGCAGAAACCTGTCCAGTTCCTTCTTTTTAACTTTTGTCGCTAACTAGAGTTAAGTAATCCGGCCAAGAAACTATAATAGAGGCGAGAGACTGCGAAACGTCCCCGCGAGCCTCCGTGTGCATTGACAAAAAAAGTAAACCCTAATAAAAATTTGTTTAGAAATGAGCGAGTTACAACTTAATTTCAATGTCCATGTTGCCTTTGATGGTAACATCGCCCCTGCCAACATGGCTGCCACATATGTATCGGTTAGCCAGGCTGCTACAAGCGCTTTGGCATATCTTGTTTTCATGTCGGCGGCACGGTGGCCGACTGGTTAGAGCGTTAGCCTCACAGTTCTGAGGTGCGGGGTTCAATCCCCGTCCCCGCCTGTGTGGAGTTTGCATGTTCTCCCCGTGCCTGCGTGGGTTTTCTCCGGGCACTCCGGTTTCCTCCCACATCCCAAAAACATGCATTAATTGGAGACTCTAAATTGCCCGTAGGCATGACTGTGAGTGCGAATGGTTGTTAGTTTCTATGTGCCCTGCGATTGGCTGGCAACCAGTTCAGGGTGTACCCCGCCTCCTGCCCGATGACAGCTGGGATAGGCTCCAGCACGCCCGCGACCCTAGTGAGGAGAAGCGGCTCAGAAAATGGATGGATGGATGTTTTCATGTCTGTGTATTCAACCCCTGAACCATGGATTTAAAAAAAAAAAAAAGAAAGAAAAAAACCTTTTTGAAGTAAACAACGTCTAATGTGTGCTACATGATTTATATTAAAAACAAACATCGCTCACAACTCTGAATGAAGTAGTCCTTAATTCAAGTTAGCAGGTAACTGCACGCGCCACACGTGATAAAATGATGGCGGAACACAGAAGGTGATGGCATTTTTGTTTTGCTGCAGGTGAATAATCTACGTTTGGCTTTAATCTCATGAATAGGTGGAGGACTCAAATAGACAGTGACTATTTTTTTTGAAAGTAAGCATCAACCATCTTTTTTTCAGAGTTCAATATTTTTTTAACACATGCAGAAATAAAATTGAGTGTTCTCTGCAAAAATATATGCAGTGTTCTCCTCTCTTTGGATGTCAAAAGGGTTTTGTGGCTTCCGGTGTTTTTTGTTCCGTGGGAGACGGTCCAAAAGGCTCTTTGAGTATTTAAGGTTGCCGACCCCCGAGTTAAACGTTTCCCACAGATCGCTGGTTCGTCTGATGCAACGTGTCGGTTTGAAAATGTATTGGCCAAAATAACATCATGCCAGCGAACCATCTGCATCCGACCTCAGTGTGTTCGCACCACGCTCGCCACCCGTTGTTTCGGCACTCCTCCACTGGCTTTGTGTACTTGGCCCTCTTCCTCTCATTGGCTCCTCAACACGGTCCTCCCGGGGTGCGGTGAGTTCCAGGAGAATAATCTGCTTGGAGGTCTCTGAGATAAGTAGCATGTCAAGCCACATTGCTTTAGTGGAGACAGTTTCTGAGAATTTTCGTTGCTTTCCAATTTCCAACTCTTGATGAGGTGGTTCTGACAGCTGGTTGTTATTCCTTCCCAGG
Source organism: Phyllopteryx taeniolatus (assembly GCF_024500385.1). Lineage (NCBI taxonomy): Eukaryota > Metazoa > Chordata > Actinopteri > Syngnathiformes > Syngnathidae > Phyllopteryx > Phyllopteryx taeniolatus. The sequence continues at coordinate 9,395,580 of NC_084502.1, forward strand.
TCAGACGAACACAATGGTGTACTCAATGGTAATTTGTATGTTTTTCAAATTCTGACCTATTTTTTTGTTTTTTTGTTTTCAGAAAAAAAACGGAATACTGCATATGTTGCACCCATCTGTATGAAAATGAATCTACACAGCATTGTTAATTGATATATTGTAGGCCTACTCCATTGCAAAGCTGATGGCGTCATCATTACTACAAGTGATACCAAAAACACTCATAAGACTTCAAGGCTGAGCTGTCTCGACTGATTCTCACAGTTTTCTGTTGGAATTCCATTGGTTTTCATTAGGGTTTATTTGGGTCCTTGGTTTTCAAGCAGGCGGCACGGTGGACGACTGGTTAGAGCGTCAGCCTCACAGTTCTGAGGACCCGGGTTCAATCCCCGACCCCGCCTGTGTGGAGTTTGCATGTTCTCCCCGTGCCTGCGTGGGTTTTCTCCGGGCACTCCGGTTTCCTCCCACATCCCAAAAACATGCATTAATTGGAGATTCTAAATTGCCCGTAGGTGTGAATGTGAGTGCGAATTGTTGTTTGTTTGTATGTGCCCTGCGATTGGCTGGCAACCAGTTCAGGGTGTACCCCGCCTCCTGCCCGATGACAGCTGGGATAGGCTCCAGCACGCCCGCGGCCCTAGTGAGGAGAAGCGGCTCAGAAAATGGATGGATGGATGGTTTTCAAGCTGCTTTCCTTGTGTCTGTCATTAGCTCTGCCCTCCTCCCTCCAATCCAGCTAATCAGGTTCTTACCTGCCCTTGTGCTTGACCAGCTGTGTCTCATATGGCTGATTAACCTGAGTGTTTAATTCTTCATTTTGTGTTCAGGTCTTGCAGAAGCATCAGTTGTTGTTCAGTGTCTCGCGGGGGCGTTGTTTGGTGTTTTGTGTTTTGCATGGTGTTCATTATTGTTATTGTATAGCACAACCACCAAAATATTCTCCAGTTTTAAAGCAAAGTAAAGCTAATTTATTGATACAGCACATTTCATACACAAGGTAACTCAACGTGCTTTACATGATTAAAAGCATTAAAAACAAAGACAAAAAACCCATCTTATATACATTTAAAAAAAAAAAGGCTGAACAGGAGGGCTCTAAGAACTGACCCTTGAGGGACCCCATAGTTCAGTAGTATATTATGATCTACTGTATCAAAAGCTGCACTGAGGTCCAACAAGACCAGAATTGACACCTTTCCCGAGTCAGTATTCAACCTTATATCATTTAGCACTTTGATAAGAGCAGATTCTGTACTGTGATGAGTTCTGAAACATGATTGAAATTTGTCAAAAAGTCAATTTCAAGAAATTGCTGAGTTGATTAAAAATAACTTTCTCAACAATCTTGGCTGTGAAAGGGAGATTTGAGATGGGTCTATAGCTTGCTAACATGGAAGGGTCCAGCGGTCTATTTTTTAGCAGAGGTTTAATGGCAGCTACTTTAAGAGCTTGAGGAAACTCGCCTGACTGAAGTGAGCAATTGATTATTTGCTGCAAATCAGCTAGCACAGACTTCGCAATAGTAGAAGTTTTTACTGATGATTTCAGAAAAGTGTTGCTGTTTAGCCCTGACTAACTCTTGGTTAAAATTACAAAGACTTTGTCTGCAGAGATCATAGTCAATTTGGAGTTTAGTTTTTCTCCACTTACATTCTGATTTCCTACACTTTGATTTAGTCTTTAACATCATTGTGCTCCTCCACGGTGTTCTCGGTCACCTCAAGATTGTCTTAGGAGCTGTTTTACACAACATAATTGGTAAATGGCGCAAAAAGGCTTTTTTAAATGTACTTCCTGTCAGGGTTTATCACTTCAAGGGTCAGTGACAGTTGAACCATCTGATGTTCAGGGGGATAAAAGACTTTACATCTGGCAATACGATAAATCTGCTGTTATTACCATTATAATTATGGTCGTAATGATCTCTATCGGCCCCGGCACGCCTTTGCTTTGCAAATATGTAAGGTTGGCAGTGCACTATAATTTGCCAGCATAAAGTGTCGTAAATGAGCAGTGCGAGCCAGAAATGCTGCAATTGCTATTTTTCTACCTGATTAAGGTGTGAAATGTCTCCGCTGCTGGCTTTTCTTCTTATCTTGTGCAGTCAGTCATTAATAATAGCTTTGATTAAAGCTTCGTGTGTGCAGACACTATTTGTTTTGGATTCACTTGGCAACAGTCCGTGTGAGACACATTTAAAAGTCACTCAAAGTAACCAGCTCTCCTGATTACACTTTGAAACTACTAGAATTTGATTGATAATGTGTTTCACATAATTTTTGTGCGTTCATAATTGTAGCAACATAATCCTTTGGGCTCTTTTCACGCTGCATCAGCGTTAGGATGCTTGATTAGGTTCAATAAGCAATGTCATGAGCTACTTTGAAATATAAACTGTCTCACTATTTTTTACCATTGCTGTCCGTTGTGTGCTTTGTTGTTTTAGGTTTTGTGTAAGCAAACTTACAATATCTGCATCCCAATGAGGACAAAGTATACCGACAACAGATTTGAAAACGCTACAAATCTTACTCTCCACATGGAACAATAGATAGCAAGGAAAAACGACATTTCCACAAAGCTCGCGTTGTCACCAAAGCATTGTAGTGATATTTATGATAATATGATAATCCGACCGATAATCCGATAATAGTTCAATGGCTATTTCTACGCCAGATTGTTCTGTAAAAATGTACCTTTTGTTCCACTCATCTTCTCAAAACAAAGTTCATTTTACACAATTGTTGGATGGCAATGGTAGTGTCATGGTCAGTCTTGAATTAAATATCTTAACAGAAAATAGCCATAGTAGAAATTAGTCACTAGTCATTAATGCTTGAGTAAAAGTCTTCAAGTCTGTGATGTTTGCTTTACTTAAGTATAGGGCGGACCCTAGACTGAAGGCCGGGCACCCCTGATGGCCACCCCACCAGTGTGTCACCATTTTTCGTGCCGTTTATAAAGAGCCAAAGAACACCAAGGTAGAACGGGAATAAGTTTGATCAACCCCAAGCTTGCATAAAAAAATGTGTGGGTTGCGTAGAAAGGCATCTGGTGTAAAAAACAAAAAAAAAAAACAAAAACTGTGCATGGGTTAACAAAAAACTGATGATGGGTCACACTTCAGACTTTGAATAATTCTGTACATGGCAGAGTAAAAAGGAGAAGCTCATATTAAAAGTTTAATAAGGTTATAATGTCGACTTATTCGTCATGAGACAGTGATGTATTTATTTTTAGTTAATATTAACTACTAGATTTGACAGATCTATATAATTGTGGAATTTTGTAGAAAACTGTGATTAAAAGATGTTTCCTTTTGCTTGAGATAGTCAGTTACAAGCATTAGCATTATCCTGCTTGTGATCAAAGAAAATATCCCTCAGTGCGCAGGGCTGACGACTAGAGCAACTAATCTGCAATATCTTCATTCCTTTTTTTCCACTCACGTCTGTCTAGGTGTTTTCGGAAATACTGCTCTCCTGTTTGACGGATTTACTTGGGCAGAATGAGTACTCCCTAAAGCTGGGGTCTGTCCTTGTACGGCGGCTGCTTGGCTGCATTAGAATAAAGCCAGATGGATAAGTCCACACTGACTTTGACAAGCCTACAGCACTCCCTTGTCCCTCATACATTAAGTAGAATTATGCAGCCCTGCCTACACAGGAGGGCCAGATCAATGGGGTGGACAGCACATGCCAACAGCTGCCAGGGAAATACTTTCGTGTGGTGTGATCAATCCTCCCTGCAAACCTGCACCTGCCAAAGATATTGACACCCCCAAAGAGCTTGGACAGGACAGTTGACTAGTGCCTTGTTGCCCGGTATGGAGGAGAGGGCCGAGGCCACTTCCAACTGGTAGGCGAGGGCCAGGCAAGTGTTTTATGCTTTAAAGACGACATTTTCCCCCCCACAGAATTTCAAGAATTTACAGCAGACCTTCAAACCTCCTTGTTCGAGCGAGTTTCCAAGGGGGCTAATTCCCCTTTTCAGGTCAGCTGTAGCAGCACGTCACAGGAGTTCACCGTTCCCAGACCTGAAGGAGGTCTTCCAGGCAGGGAGTGACTTGAGCTAGCTGTCCATCCAAACACCGGGTAACATTGATGACTAGCGCTAATCTGCATCCAGCAACAACACTGCAGCTCTACCTAGGTTTTGGGTTTGACATGATAGTGAATTGTGAAGGTTGTGCAACTAATAATTCTATTCATCTTAAAACAACAACAACAATAATAATAATAATAATAAAAGCAATGCCTGTTTTTTTGTTTAATTTTAAGCTTTTATATATTCTTTTTTTTTTTTTTTTTTTTTTAGTTTCCAGTTATTTCAGTAAACATTGTTTTTTTTTCTTTATTTAGGGTACAACAAATTTGTGTGTATATATATATATATAAAATGGAGTCGTATTCTGGATCAAAATCAAATCAGAATATCCAAGATTCTCCAAAAAGCGCTGAATTCCTTGCTTTCATTACCAACATCATATCTTTGTGAAGCAGGATGTTCCGCAACGACAACAACCAAAATGAAATTACGGCGTAGACTGGACACAAGTAGCACACTTCGGATGTCATTTTCTCTCATTACTCCAAGATGGGTCTGCCTCGTTAAAGAGAAACAAGCCCAGGCCTCTAATTAACAAATACTTTCAAGCGCAATGGTGACCTGTATTTAAAATGCATTTGTATTGGTCTCTATGCCAGTCTGTCTAAATACTGCTTTATGTGAAACGGGGCTGTGGAGAAAAGAGATTGGGGACAGTTAGGGCTATAAGAGTGCATAAATTGTACAGTGTAGAGCAAGGATTAAGGAGTCGTTAATGATTGAATATTTTGGAAATCGGCATGAACAATGGAATCAATGCCTGACACAGAATCGGCGTCTATTGTTGCCTTAATTTTAATCCTATGAGACCTATAAGACCAGACAAGGCTGTCCAGCATTAATGCCATATATCTTAATTACTTTCAGTAATGCAGGAATAAGTTTGTAAATGATAAAAGATTGTTGACTGAAGAACTCGATAGTGCTTCCAGCTAAAGGAGCTCAAATCAAACTCATTTCGTCTTTGACAGACACATTTGAAAATATGTTCAGTCGTATAGCCCAGTATGGCCAGAGGTGATTGGTGGTGATGTCATCCAGCCAAAATAGCTCCTCATTAGCACCTCTGAAGCAGGCCGTATGATTAATCATCACCGAAGATTTACAATCCAATTAGAGAATGTCTGGGGGTGGAACAAATGATTCACCTTTCTGAGGGAAGCACATCAATGAGAGGACCCAAATGGGCTTTGGGGACAAGTATTGTGCCCCAGGCTGATTGATGCTAAGGAAGATTGCTGATGTCCCCAGGACAGCGGATGTTTGTCACATCTGGAGGACTGCTGGCTAGCATATCATTGAAAAATGGCAAGCCAGTAGATTTACAGTTTATTCTTGACATCAAACACTTTGGTAAAGCGGTTTTACATTACAATTTGACAGAAAACCGCAACCAAACAAAATACGGGAAAAAAAAAACAAAAAAAAAACTGGGTCTCGCTAATGTGAGACCGCGTGCACGGATTTGCCTGTGAATGCATTTCTCGGAGAATGACTAATTTAGCAGCGAGCGCCATCCCGCTCTCCGGCATAGCCTGAAGTTTTAATCCCCACATTTGCATGGCTAAACATAGATCAGCCTCCACACAGCCACAACGGATATTGACTCAAGGAATACAGATGCTTGTTTTAACTGCAGGTCAAAACCTCGCTGAAACATTCATGATCTCCGCCGTCTCTGGCGGTGTTCTCTCTGACATTACCTGTGCATGATACAGCGAGACTGTAATGCAACAATTTCAATATATTCCTTTCCTTTTGGGGCCAAGCCAGTCTGCGTTCCATAAAGTGATTCAAGCACTTGCAAACAGGCTTCCCCAAGAGCTTCTTTGTCGGTTTTTTTAAGGAGAGAGTTCACAGATGCGGAACGGATGCAATAACCGCCGACTCACTGGCTGATAGAATAGCTTTCTCACAGAGTACTTACTTGCACTGTGGAGCTAGGGGTTTCTATCAATCTGTGGCGCTGTATACAAACAGATATACAAACGCATAAAATGAAAGGAGCTCATGTACATGATGATTAGAATCTACGTAAATGGCTTTGTAGCAAAGGAAAAATACACTTACATTTTTGGCCTTTAGCATGGATTACAACATGCATTTGTTGTGGCATTGTTTCCTTTAGCTTATGTAAAGTATTATTTTAGAACAGTTCCGTGTTATCATTATTAATAATAAATAGGTTGTTTCGCCATTACAGTGGAACCTACAGTAAGGTTGAAAACAATACTTTGAGAAGAGCTCGACCTGTTTGGCTATTGAACCAATTTTTTTTTTTCCTGAGAAATTGTTGTTTTGCTGTTTTAAACACCTGAAAACTGTTTTAATTGGTGGGGAAAATAGCATGTTTCCTTCCTGAAACTAATGATAAATCAAATGCTTAAATGTTCTTCTGACTTGTGTCATTTTGTACAAGCTGGATACTTGGCATTTTTCTTAGAAACAGTTTTTTTTTTTTATTATTATTTTGTGTAGAGATTCTGTGGATTGACTGCAGGTAGCCTAGCTTTTGTGCTGCATTATGGGTTTCATAGTTTGTGTGTCATTAAGCACTTCACAACATGCCAACAAAAATGTACTGTGACATGTTAGGTAATTGCATTTCCCAGCATGCTTTGCTGTCGTCACTTATTACACCTGACCATGTTATCACGCCTCTTTAATATGTTATTTTATACAGACATGATGTAATAAATAAAAGTGGTGTTAATGTTAATGCAATTAATGACACTCTGGCCTCGATTGTGTGAAATCTGAAGTCGGTATCGGTGAGAACGGCAAAGACAGCATACATTTACAGACTTTTATGCTCCCTGCACAGCCCTCTTCCACGCTATTCATCAAATTGTTCCGCGGGCCAGATGTAATTGCATACCGTGCGTGTCCTTGGCAAACAAAATCAAATGGTCTTCATCTTGCAAAATAAGATTTATTAATCAAAATACCAACAACATAATAAACAGATATAGATTTTTGCCTTTTCATTGGAATGGGTTAGACTTAGTGTTAGCAAACCAACAAATATAAAACAGACTCGAGTTCAACATTAAATGATCTCGTTAAAGTGTGATGTAATTCGAGTGAGAATTGGCCTTGTTCTTCATGATGTTGAATGACACGAAAGTGAAAATTCTTTGACGAAACTGCTCCCTGATCTCACTGCGCAGTAACACAATGGATAGACACAGGTTTCACCTGCTGTAGCTACAGTATTGATTTCCTCCCTGTGGATGTTAAATGTTTAGTGAGCGGTCGCCCGAAGGTTTTATCATCTCCTCTCACAAAGGAAGCTCCCACCCACCAAAACGCCCCTGCCCTCCACCTGCTCTTGTCTCCCTTTGAAGCGAACACATTGACTTTATGACAGTCTAGATCTGCCTCCACACGTCTCTCTTGTGGGGCCCCGTCTATTCTCACCGTCACAATGATGCTCTTCTCTCGTCCACACATAACTTTGATTGCTTTCTCTCCAAGTTGCCGGACAAGGGGATCAAGAGCCCTGGGATAAAAAGACCAAGCTGAATGATTGTGAGCTGCTGCGAGATTCAGTCTGCCATCTCTGGCTTTTTTTTTTTTTTTTTCATGCATATACTTTCTTTCCAACTCTAGTGTCTTTCCACCAACTGGGAGAAGATTGTTTGAATATTCAAACCCCAATTTCAATGAATTTGTAAAATGTAAGTTAAAAACAGAATACAATTATTTCAGAATAATTTTCTATTTATACACAAGTGAATACATACACTACAAAGACAAGATATTTTATTTTGTATATACTGTATATATGTTCATAAACGTTTCTATTAACACCACTCACTAAGCGTTTGGGAACTGAGTACACTAATTGTTGACGCTTTGTTAGGTAGAATTATTTCCCATTCTTGCGTTATGTACAAATTAAGTTGTTCAACAGTCTGGGGTCACTGTTGTTGTAGTTTACCAGCCGCGCTGTTGTAACACATGAAGAATGTGGCTTGACATCGTCTTGCTGAAATAACGAGGGACGTCCCTGGAAAAGACGTTGCTTGGATGGCAGCATATGTTGCTCCAAAACCTGTGTGTACCTTTCTGCATTATTGGTGCCTTCACAGATGTGTAAGTTACCAATGGGCACGGACAAAGCCCAATACCATCACAGATGCTGGCTTGTGAACTTTGCGCTGATAACAGTCCTGATGATCCTTTTCCCTTGTCCATGATTTCCAAAAATAATTTGAAATGTGGACTCATCAGATCACAGCACACTTTGCGCCTCAGATGAGCTGGAGCCCAGAGAAGCCAGCAACGTTTCTGGGTGTTATTGATATATGGCTTTTTATTTGCATGGTAGAGTTGTAACTTGCATTTTTAGATGTAGTGACGAACTTTCTTAACTGACAATGGGTTTTTTTTTTTTTAAGTGTTCCATGGTAATATAATTTACACAAGGATGCCATTTTTTTAATGCAGTTTCACTTGAGGGATCGTAGGTTATGGGCATTCAATGCTGGTTTTCCGCCTTGCTGCTCACATGCTGATTTCTCCAAATTTTCCAAATATTTTGATGATATTATGGAACAAAAATGATGAAATCCCTGAATTTCTTGCAATTTTCTATTGAGAAACGTTGTTCTTAAACTGTTGGACTATTTGCTCACACAGTTGTTCTCAAAAGTTGTGAACCTCGCTCCATCCTTGCTTGTGAACAACTTTTCAGAGATGCTCCTTTTATACCCAATCATGACACTCACTGGTTTCCAATTAACCCGTTCACCTGTGGAATGTTAGAAACAGGTGTTTATTGAGCAGTCACTGATGGTATAGTGGTACACTCGCCTGACTTTGGTGTGGGCAGCGTGGGTTCAGCTCCCACTCAGTGACGGTATGAATGTGAGTGTGAATGGTTGTCTGTGTCTATATGTGCCCTGTGACTGACTGGCGACCAGTTCAGGGTGTAGTCTGACTTTCGCCCGAAGTCAGCTGGGATAGGCTCCAGTGCCCTGCGACACTAACTAGGATAAGCGGTTTTATATATATATATATATATATATATATATATATATACTGGTTAAAGCGTCAGCCTCACAGTTCTGAGGTGCGGGGTTCAATCCCCGTCCCCGCCTGTGTGGAGTTTGCATGTTCTCCCCGTGCCTGCGTGGGTTTTCTCCGGGCACTCCGGTTTCCTCCCACATCCCAAAAAAAAAAACATGCATTAATTGGAGACTCTAAATTGCCCGTAGGCATGACTGTGAGTGCGAATGGTTGTTTGTTTCTATGTGCCCTGCGATTGGCTGGCAACCAGTTCAGGGTGTACCCCGCCTCCTGCCCGATGACAGCTGGGATAGGCTCCAGCACGCCCGCGGCCCTAGTGAGGAGAAGCGGCTCAGAAAATGGATGGATGGATATATATATATATATATATATATATAAACAATAACACTGATCAATTTGAACTTTGAATATCTTGTCTTTATAGTGTATTCAATTGAACCTTGTTTGAAAAGGCTTTGCATATCCTTTTATTCTGTTTTACTTTACGTTTTACACAACATCCCAACTTCATCCGAACTGGCGTTTGTATTTGACTTTTCCGATTCAGTCATAAGGCCAAGATAACGTGAGAAAAACTGATCGTGCCAAGTTGACAATTATGTATGATGAACTATTGGGACTCGAGATGCAAGTCCTTAAGTAATGCTCAGTTACACATCTAGCAGGATTGATAGAGTGCTTTATATTTAAAGTGTTCAGTGTTTTCCCATTTTTTTATCTATTAAGAAAATGGGTGGCATGAAAAATAAATTCCTGTATTTCCCTGTGTGAATACAAACACTGTTGACCCTACTCTCAACTTGAGAGTATTGAACAAGACTAAAGCAGGGGAGAGAAATTGCACTTCTGCTTTGAGCCAAAAACTCTTGATTTAATCCTGTTCAAGCATTTGCTTCAAATAAGAAACACAGCAACTGGGAATGTTAGAACTACACAAACTGAACTTGTGCACTTTGAATGCAAATGGTCAAGTGGAAGTAAAGTGCAAATGTTTGTGTTCTCATGTAAAAAAAATTAACATTCCAACTCAGTTCTTGATATGATATCAAACTGGAAAATCTACGTAAGAATCTTGCACACAGTTAATAGAGCATAGTGCCAACACCATTTTCCCTTTGTGAAATACATTTTTACTGTTGTGACATATTCCCACTCAGAAGCTAATTGCCAGCAGGTAACACATGAGGTGGCATGCTATCATTATTTTCACAGTAGTTTGGATTTTCATATTTTGCAGACAGTGCTCCCGCCGCCTTGACCTTTTGGCTGTTTTCATGGCACTGCCGTGTTTGTGATCAATACAGCATCTGCCCTGCTGAGGATTGAGCCCTGCACTCAAAATCTGTGATTGCCTCACCAGGCTCTGAGTTCTGCTGAAAGAGTTGGTGCAGGCTTATTTTTTTGCTACATGTTAGTTTAACTCACTAAACTCCAATGTCTGGCGATGTGACTAATGGAGGGCCTGGACAGTATGAGTCAGCTGACTTGAAAAGGACACCATGCCTAATACTGTATGTGCTAGACTGAAATTGAAAACACCGAAGAGGGACTGTAAGACAATTTAATTTGTTTTTTTCACTCAGCCTAGAATTAAATCACCAATAATTGTCTGTAGCTGTGGTCCTAATACCTTTGAAAATAAGTTCACTTTCATTCACAAGTAATTTTGGATACAACATGTAACAGCAAATTACAACATCGCCTGATTAGATCTGACAGGAATAAGACCGCCTGGTGCTTGCCAGAATGTTTAATCTGGATAATAATTGTATTAACTTGGTTTGACAGTAAAAAGATCTTAACTTGCAAAGATGTAGCTAGTGTTGTAAGATTGGACCGGCCTTGAGACTACTATGCAGTCCTGTCTTGGAATGAATTTATATTTTAAGTCTACTGTATCTGGTCTTTGAATCAGACATGCAGGACCCATGATTTATTCTCAAAACCAGTCCAAATTTCTACAAACATCAAACGAGCCTCGGACTTGTCGACTTGGTCTCAACCTGTCTTGATCTTGACTCTTCAAAGTTTTGGTTTTGACTAGAACGTTACATTAAGCAAAGTCTTTTGTATGACATTTAAAATGTTGAGTCGCACCCACGTTAAATGGGAACATCTTTGACAGAATACCTACCCACCACAATTTTCCAGGTGGAAGAATAATGATTTATAATAGCTGTGAAGGTAAAACATGTTTCCACAGTTATATGGAAGGCTAGTTCATAGTTCAGTTTATTTAAAAAAAAATGTTTTTTACCATTGTGCATCAATCGCCTTTGCAAAAATATACCTTTTTTTAAATCCTCCAGACATTGCAGTTATTATCCAAGGTAAATTATACATGTGAAATAAATGAAATATGGATCTGTTCTTGTCTTGACGTTGTTACAAGTCTTCAATACCATGTGAATAGAGGAAGTGCAGTCTTAAGCGGAAAATATTTGAGTTTGTCTTATTAGGACCATTTATTTCTATCAATCCATTGTGTAACGATTGTCTTCATTAGGAGTCACAGGTAAACTGAAGCCTTTTCCAGCTGACTTTGGGTGACATGCTGCGCTTAGTGGGAACATACCGCATAAAGAGAATAATATGATTGGGCGAAATTATTGGTACTCTTCTGTTAAAATGAGAAAATCCCACAATGGTCACTATAATAACTTTTAAACCGATGAGAATGACGAGATGAGAGAAAACTGGAGCTTTTTGGCAGGTCCCATCAGGTCTGTTTATAGAAACAAACCCAAATCATACAAAGAACAGTGTATCGAATGTGAAACATGGAGGACCCTCGGTTATCTTTTGGGGTTGCTTTCTTACATCCGACACAGGGTGCTGTTTAATCTGTGCAGGGTGCAACAAAATCCATCCAGGCATTCTGGAGTAGAATGTGAAGCGAAGTGTCAGAAAGCTTGGTCCCAACAGGATAAAACACCCAAAACATAAACCCAAGAATGGCTGAGAAAAAAATAGACTATTGTGATCAGTCGATGATGTAGTCTGTCTGTAGTCACCTGAGATAGGCTCCAGTTCCCTGTGACCCTTAACAGGACAAACGGTGTAAAAATGGATGCCTGTGCAACAAATATTAAGTTCTGGGTGCCATCAGTTTTGTTTTAGAACTCTGTTGGCCCACAAAAATAGAGCATTGCCTATTTTTTTGTGGGTTAATTTTCAATCCACTTTTATTTTTTTACTTTTGTCAGTTTCTATTTATTTCATTGACCATTGTGGGTTTTTTCTTTATTGTTTGTGTTGTTCTTAAAGTGCTATATAAATAAAATTTAGTTGAGTTGGATAGGTAGCAACAATTTTTGTCAAATAAACATAGTTGGTCAAATGATTGAATTGGAAGTTAAAAATGGCAAGTGATTTATTTTTTTTTTTTTTCCCCCCCTCTCTCGTTGCAGGTGAGTTAGATCCTATCCTAGCTGACTTTGGGGGAGAGTTCCAGAAGGTAAGGTGTACCTTCTGGGCCTCTCGCCCAAAGTCAGTTGGACTAGATTGTCCACTTAAATTTCCATCATGATTTTCTTTATGAAGTGTTCCGCGTGTAGACTGTCTTCATTAACATACATATTACAATGAACCACTTGGGAGTTTGCGCGTCAGTTCTGCTGCAAAGTCACTCCTCCAGCGGCAGTTGGTGAGAACATTAATTGCCAATCAATCGCTTAATCCATTGATTTCCTCATCTTATATCGGTAGACTGTTGTTTAATTATCAGCAAATGTAGAGACTCAATGAACTATTAAATAACATATTGATTTGGCACTTTGTTTGGATCCATTGAAGCTGAGGTGGCAGTGGGGCTCCTGTTTTCAAATTACACTGCTGGGGTGTACCAGTCTTATGCGCCTGTGGTCTCGCCACACCCACAAAAGACAATCTTAATTAAGTCAAAGCCTATACACACAACATGGAAAATGGTTATCTTTTAGTTTTACCTATGAACAGGCTTGAAAAAAAATGTAGATTCTAACTCTATCATCACAGCTTGTAACCACCATGCAACACGGCACCTGATTTACTAAAATAAAATAAAATAAAAAATTGACACAAACTTGATTGCGCATGTAAACAGATACGGAAGCTGATCTACAAACCGGGCGCAGACAGGACTGCGTCTGCCGAATGCGCACAATTGCCACACAATGTCTGCAAATCGAATAAGTTAGCATATGGAATGTGATTTATCAATCCTGAGACGAATTACATTGGCTGACTATGCATCTTTGAAAAATAAATAATAAATGATATAGCCCATCTGAAAGGCAGCTAGAAAGAACAACATAACCATTCAGCGATGAAATTTTGGAGCTGAATGATCTCACGGCTGACTTGGAGCCAGTAACAAAGAGGACACATATCGCTTATGACAACATTTCCTTTCAACTCTGCATTTCCTTGCGTCTCGGTTTTTCAGTGCACTGTGACAATTGTCTAGTGTTGGCCTCTCCCAGAGCAGTTTTCCGGGTGTGTTGTCCCAAGTTTTAAATGCAATGTCACGCAAGATGGGCACATACCGTATATCCAATTGCCACACACTCGGGATAGGTTAAATAAACAAAGTGTGGCTTTTACTGGGTTAGTGGCTTCCTCAAAATTGTCAGAAAAAATTCTTTATTTTCTGTAATTCAGTTTGTTTGTTTGCCTCTTCCACTAACACTTCCAATTCCATCACTTCAAACTTTATTTTGTGCTTTCGGTGCTCTCCCAAATGCTCCATGGTGAAAAACCATCAGTGCTACCTAAAGCGGAAAACCCTCTTTGAAATAAGCACGTCTCCACAACTTACACCTGTTGCCAATGGTTCAGGCAATCTGTTAGAGCGAGTGAACACATAATTTAGCACTTGTTATTTGAGATCAGAGAAAAAGATCACAATCTTAGTAGATCATAAGGGAACATGCCCACCATCACGCAATTTGTTAGAGTGAACACACAGTTTAGCACCTGGTTTCTAGTAAATCAGCACCATAGCCCCTCGGATGGGCTGTGTCACCCAATTGAAGAGGCTTTATGAGATGACCAGTGTTCACCCGCAGTGTCAGCAGTTGAGGCAAAACTCGCAGCTGTTGTTTAAACTTGAACTCTTTCAGAGGGGAGCTAAAAGTTGTGGATTACTGAAGACAATTGTAATAAGTTGGTGCCCAGGCAAAATGTCCATACAATCCATCCAGTGGCCAAAGTTAGTTTTCATCTCAGAAGCTATTGAAGCTTTCATCTTTTTTTCCTCCCTAATCAGCTTGGAACCTGGAGAGCTCACACTGCTGTGAAGTAGACCATCAGCCCTGTCTGCCCACATCTCTCCTTCTTTCGCAGAATGCAAATTCACGAACATCTTATCATAAATCATAAAATATCCCTTTGATCTTATCCAGCAGCGAAACAAAACTGAGAATGTGCAGATGTATTAAAGAGCCATTCTAGCTCTTTTTCATTTTGTTTAACCCAAGAAATTATGATGAATGACCATTTTTCAATGCAGTTCAGTTTTACTTTTGTGATTTCCATATAAATTGGAACCTCTAGAGATTAATGCCCCTGATTTGATTGTTCGCAGTGGAATTGGCATACAAACTGCATTTTAGAATCTTTTATAAACATATTCTGCATAAAAATTACTGTATAAATTAACAAATAGCAAAGAATGTAATTGTTTTGAAAGCTTTAGTTTCCTCCCACAATGTGTAGCAAATGCTTTCCAATCAGTTGTGCAGATTGTATGAAGGGCATCCTTCAATGTATCCATCCATCCATTTTCTGAGCCGCTTCTCCTCACTAGGGTCGCGGGCGTGCTGGAGCCTATCCCAGCTGTCACCGGGCAGGAGGCGGGGTACACCCTGAACTGGTTGCCAGCCAATCGCAGGGCACATCGAAACAAACAACCATTCGCACTCACAGTCATGCCTACGGGCAATTTAGAGTCTCGAATTAATGCATGTTTTTGGGATGTGGGAGGAAACCGGAGTGCCCGGAGAAAACCCACGCAGGCACGGAGAGAACATGCAAACGCCACACAGGGGGGGCCGGGGATTGAACCCGGGTCCTCAGAACTGTGAGCCTGACGCTCTAACCAGTCGTCCACCGTGGCGCCCCTTCAATGTAATGATTTCAAAATTTCAGGGTGACCGACCAGTGAACCATGACCAAATGTGTGAGTCAAAGTGCACAAGGTGTTTTGCTCTAGTCCAGAATGCCAAACCGAAGTGTGAACATAGCCTACGTCACCTGGGATAGACTCAAGCTTCCCTGTGACCAGGATATGTAATTAAAGTAAATGGGGTTCGCTTCCTCTATAAAGTTGAAGACTGATATAAAGTCAACACACCCTTGTTCAAAATCTTTACATCATTATTTTGAGTCATAACCTGTATAGCTCAAATGAAAAAAAAGAAAGCTTTTCGAGAGGGGAAGTAGAATGAAACAACTAAGATAATCAAACGGCTTTAACTGGGGATGTGACAGTGTTCAGTGTTCGGATTAACTCCAAATAGATTGCATTGTTTTTTTGTTTTTTTTTGTAGCAGAAGCCTAAAGTTTTAGTCAGTGGTATTTAAATCATGTGCAACCAATGTACATGTTTAAATTAAGTACATTCAAAGGACTGTTTTTTTTCAGTGCATGTGCTGGCGTCATGAAGCGATTGGCAATAGGCAGCCTAATGATCGCCTTGATCAATTAATAGGTGTCCTCACAAATATCAGTGGTTCATTAAATACACTGGTTAACAAATGAATTCTGAGTCCTTGCCTCAATTACATTGTTGAAATCAAATGTTTCCGGGCACGACTTGTTCATCAGTGCTAATTGTTCATGTGTCTCTGACATGCAGATTTATGATAACAGTTTCCCAACATCACCTCTAAGTGTCGCCAAAGCACCAAAAGCCGCTGAAACGCGCGTACGCCAGCCATGAAATTGGCGTGAGGCACCGCACATTTCCACAGTCATTTCACTCTTGATACATCTGAACTTGTCCATGAAAAAGAACGTACGCCACGTTTTTGTGCGTACGCACCTTTTGTACATGAGGCCCCTGGTGTTTGGACAGGGGTGTGTAGACTTTTTAATATCCACTGTAACACCTTCGTCAAACTCCAGTGTACTCAAAGCACCACAGTCTTCTCATTTTACTATTCACGTATGGCTTTAAGGGGGACATATTTTCCCAAACATATTTTCTAGTATTTGGGATGTAATATTGTCTCTATGGAGCCTGAGTAAATGTAAAATATGAATTAAAATCATCCATGCGTTCCAGAGGTCTTTCTGCAAAGAGCCCTGAAATTAGATCATTTGAATTTTTTTAGATTATCTACATCACTACCGAAGATCTCCGCCTTCCCTCTCTGCTACTGAGCCAGTGCTGTCAACATAACAAACACATGTAGTCTCTCAAGTGGGTCTTCTACATGGAGGCAACCAATCAGAGGAAAGGGGGCAGCCAAATATGGACAAAGCAGATACAAAACTGGGTCAAAACAGAAGTAGCTGTTAGAGGGGTTTACTGGACACGTGTACGACAAAGCCATTTTTTTAAATGAAGTTGAAACTGAAACTCTATGGAGGTCAAAATAGCCAAAATAGGGGAGCTATAGGTGGCCATTGAACAGCATTTTGCAACAATTTCTGTTTCTGTACTATGCACCTTTAGTAAACATTGAACGAAATACTGTATTTTCAAAAACGTCCCATTGCGTTGCATATTACATGCAGTATGTTGGTCTTAATGCTATATTGTACTGCATATACAGTTTTATGCTTTGCGTTTTTGTTTTGTTTTGTCTATCTCATACCACTCTGCATTTTCACACCAGTCTGTAAAGGCACTTTGGGACCACTGGATGTGAAAGTGCTCTGTAAATAAAATTACTTTGTTATATGGATGATGCAGCATCAAGAGCAACTGTTGGGTTCAGTAGTCTATTTTAACAAGGACACTTGAAAAGACCCACTGAGGATTATATAAAACATAGTAATATTATTACAGTGGTGGGAAATGTGCCTCAGAAGTCATGCATGACACGGCACTCACAGCCAACCATGTTGATGATCAAATACTGGCTGCACAAAAATTCTCAAGATCTGTCGTTATGCTGCTTGACAGACAGACATACAACACGTTCAAATCCAGCAATACAGTGGTACCTTGAGATACAAGTTTAATTCCTTTCGTGACCATCCTCATCTCAAATCATCTTTCCCCATTGAAATGAATGGAAATGCCATCCATCCATCCATTTTCTGAGCCGCTTCTCCTCACCAGGGTCGCGGGCGTGCTGGAGCCTATCCCAGCTGTCATCGGGCAGGATGAATGGAAATGGCATTAATCAATTCCAGACCCCCTTAAAAAAAATAATATTTTTTAATAACAAAAAATAGCACTTTATATAATTTTGCCTTATAAAAACATACAGGGGTACACCCTGAACCGGTCACACAGGCAGGACCGGTAAGTTGAGTTCACGTCCACCATACAGCAAAAGAAAATCGACCGGACGACGGCTCGTATCTCGCAAAACTCGTAAATTGTGTCAGTTGTGTACTTCAAGGCACAACGGTACTTGTAAAAACATAAAAATAAAAAATAGTAGGCGATGCCCTGCAAACACCTTCCTGTTCCCTCTCGAGTACTGTATGCGTCAGTCAGGCTTCTTCAAAGGGTAAGTAGTTACTCTTATTTTTTTTTTAAATTTATTTTACAGTGGTTAACATTTCTTAGTACTTATATTGTCGGAATTTTAAAATGCTACTTAAAACATTGCCTGTACTGTTAATAAAGTTTTTTTTATGAAGGCGATAGTTTTAGGCTAAAATTAATAAATTAATTCTACATTATTTAAGATGTCTTATCAGAATCATCTTTATTTGCCAAGCATGTCAAAAACACACGAGGGATTTGTCTCCGGTAGTTGCAGCCGCTCTAGTACAACAGACAGTCAATTGACATGAATACTTTGGAGACATAAACACATAAACACACAGTTACTGAGCAATAAAAGGTTACAAGTAATGTGGTAATAATGATGCATTTTTGTTGTTGTTGTTGTATTCAGGATTCTGACAGTGTATGCGCTACTAAAAAAACACCAGTATGAAGTTAAATTTCCCCTCTAGGGATTAATAAAAGTATAAACTCTGCTGCTTCCTAAGCTTGGTTTAACTTTGTTGTCGTCACTTGCCTTTGCTTGCAAAGGCACTGTCTTTTGGAAGCCATCCAAATATGTTTGTCCTCTCTCTTCCTTAAGTCCACAAAGACGTATGTGAGTCATCTATCCTCTGCCGCCTCCTTGATGCTCTGGCACCGTTTGATCATCCGTCCCTTCACTCCGTACTGTGATAGGTGCTATCGTATATTTCCTCGCCACGCCTCGCTGTGACCATCCATCCATCTTCAGTGGCTTTCAACAACACATTAGCATCATTGGGCTATTCATCTTGGGTTTGGAATAGCATGAAGACAATGCTTTCACAAGTTGAAGAAGGCATGATATATTTTACATATCTGGTAACTTTATATTTGCATACGGGTCATTCCACTGAGGTGGTACACAATTGAATCATTTTATTGAAAATATGTTAGTAAAATGTCTTTGAACTATACCAGTTACATTTAGGGCTTCATGGGTTAAAAACATACATAGTTTACTTAATATGACCATTATTTGACCAGTGGTCGCTTGTAACACTGACTCTAGATATGAACATGGAAAGTTGATTATTGTATGAAAATCTTGGGAATTTTTCACACAAATATTAGGGTTAGAGAAGTTTCACAAACCAATTTATGTCCAACTTGTTAATGCACCGCAAAGTATGGAGTAAAAAATTGACTTAGGGCAAATATAGATGTGTGACATTGACTAAAAATACAACATGGAAAATGAAGGACCTGAAAATTAACAGGTTTTGATCATGCTGGTCATGTGACCAAGACTTAAAACAATTGATTGACTTGTGAATTTGTCAATATCCGTTTCCTTACTTGGTGTTATATCCACGTTGACATTTTCCATCACTTGCCATTTTTAACTTCCAATTCAATCATTTGACCAACTATGTTTATCTAGTTGTTTGTACATGATAAACAATGTAAAGTAAACATTTTAGATCATAGGGAACATTAAGGTTCTTTATATTTTTATTTTTATTCAGGTTTAACTATTGCCATTTTTTTTTTACTGCTAAAACCCTAGATCAGGGGTGTCAAAGTCATTTTTGTCGCAGGCCACATCGCATTTGATTGATCCTATGATCCTATGATTATTTTTGGAGATTATTGCATCAATTCCAAATAGCTGTCGTAAAATGGTCGTTGTTTGTTTATGAAATTGAGTGGCCGCTTGCTCGTAACGTGTTTTGACCGACAAAGTTACGAGCACGATGCCTCTTAGAAATCTCAACTACTGTTGAGTGTTAGGCGTACCCTTTTAGCAGATATTGGCAAAGTGGATTTTGCCGATATTATTCACACTGTGCCTCTTTCCGTTGAGAACTGCTGAAATGTCACATTTTGGCGCTGGTCAAAAACCACAAAAATGCGTTTGACATGGTTCATTGCAAAATAATTGGGAGGTGGAAAATTCTTGATACAATATTATTTTATATCTACATGTTGATACCTGATTACTGACGATACTGTTGTGTGTTAATATTTGATGGCTTTTAATGTATTTTGCCGTTAATAATTGCTCGTAACATTTCACCACATCCGTGGAATGACCCATATGCCCTGCACGTAATCATAAACATTAAAAATATGGTGGTACCTAAACTCAGGTAACACGCCGTCGTTTGGTGGATTTTTTAGCTTTGTGTTGCGAGCCACAATATTAATGACAATGAACTCTTGCTTATCCCAACGGTTATGTTCCAGAAAAACCCAGCAATAAATGAAATCCACAAAATATCGACCAATTTTTTATTACATCCCATCCATCCATTCTCTGAACCCCTTATCCTCACGAGTGTCACGGGTGTGCTGGCACCTCTCCCAGCTGACTTTGGGTGAGAAGGCGGTGTACATTCACACCACAATTTAGGGTCTTCGATAAATACCACATACGGTTTTGGAATGTGGGAGGAAACCGGAGTACCTGGAACATTTATACGTTTATAATATGCAATTAATTGCCAATATGTGATAAATTAGAGAGGCGTAGGTATTTTATTTGTCCATGTGAGTTCACTCTACACACTCTACACATGCACATGTCAATTCAAGGCGGGTATGCTCTGCTTGAATGACGTGAACAACAGCCCATGCGGACAGGGTGTGAACAGGCAATGTTGTGCCTTCAGCATTCCTCACACTGACAGTCCTGGCAATGTAGTTCATAAAAAGCATCATGGGAACCCAGAATTCATTGCAGTGATGTTTTTAATTACAGTAGTCTGTTTGTACAAAATCAAACTAAACGTTTTTCTTTACTTGTATATGTTCATGTCAATATTGTTTGAGTGAGTGCATTAGCTATTCATCAGGCTGAGATTGTTATTTGCGAATTAATTTAATAAAACTCTGACTCAGGTTTTTTTTTTTTTTTTTTTTTTTAAACAGTGACATTCTAGCTTTGTTTTTTGTATCCTCAAGCCATTTGGTGACTTACCAAATGTATGAGTTGAGATTACTCAGTAAGGGTTTTTTTCTGCTAAGAATAAGAGGCCCGTTCACCTTAGGTGAGTCATTGCAGCCAGATAAAAATCATACAATCAATAAAGCTAACTGTACAGATGAGTAATTGCAAAAAAAAAAATTACAAATAAATAAATATAAAATATAAATTGAAAACACTCGCAAGGAGTGTAGCGAAGACGCTCACACTGAACTAACTGCGTGGTAAATGGCCAATTGGAACCAATGGAACAACTGTCAATCATTAAGCCATGGCCTTTAAAGGGACATGCAACACACAAATACCACAGTGTGTGTGTGACATTCATCTTAATTGCAGTTTATAAAATGTGTTTATTTGCTTACATTCTCCTAAGTTTTTTATGTTTACATTTTACAATATAGTGGTAGTTTGTTTTATCAATAACATTAAACAATTTCTATTTGGTGGTGCTGGAATGGCATTTCAATTAATTTTATCGGGGAAATTGATTTAATATATGAGTAAACGTACCACAGTACACATAAATAGTTGATTCTGACCATATTTGCCATTTCAACACTGGTTTTAAACATCAATTAGATTTGTTCCAGAATGTAAACTGTCAGCATCATAAAACTTATATTAACTTTATAGGCGTTGTTTTCATAACAAGTATAATCAGAGGTTAACCAGTTAATCTGCTGAAAAAGCAAAACGACTCTTCAACAAATAGTCGGTCACTAATTTAATTTTGTAAAAAAAAAAAAAAAGATACACCAATATAGAGTAAACATATAACACCTTTTGTTTACAAGCATATCGCAATTACCTGGTCGGCAACTTGATGCTAGCTGAAGAAGCTAACATAGCAGTTTACATCTTCACTCAGTGCACCTTGTCAAACACGAAACAAAAAAAATGGAAACCAAACAGGAAGTAACAATAGACTGCATATTTATGAATCCCACTTGAGGACACACCCTGCTGCAAAATTATTGGCTGCATGACACCTGTCAGTATAATGTGATTGGCTGCTGCATCCAGGTAGGACATGTCATACTGCTTCTAGGCGGAAAAAGAAGTATCAGTATGGCGGCGTTATTATGAATCCCACTAACCCTAACCTTAGCCCAAACTCTAGCCATACCAAACTTGCTTGTTTTTATTTTGTACAAAATTGGAATGGTCATCTTGTTACATCTGCGTAGCCTGTCCTTCCTGCGACGCAGCAGCCAATCACATTACAGCAGGG
The DNA here is from genome assembly GCF_024500385.1 of Phyllopteryx taeniolatus. Taxonomy (NCBI): domain Eukaryota; kingdom Metazoa; phylum Chordata; class Actinopteri; order Syngnathiformes; family Syngnathidae; genus Phyllopteryx; species Phyllopteryx taeniolatus. The sequence goes on from NC_084502.1 coordinate 9,417,576, forward strand.
TATATCCTGCCAAGAACTTGAGTGGGATTATAATAACGGAACCCTGATAGCCCTAAACTTTGCTTCACAGAATTTACATGTCTACTAGTGCTCATCTCTGAGTATCACGTCACTGAACAGTTCACCTATGCTGGTGGAAATACTTAGAATCAGAGTTTGCTTACATTCTTACAGGGGCTGTCAACACTTTCTAGGCACTGAGTTTACAAAATGCAAACTTGCAGCTGCAGCTGTGTCATCTCACCCTCTGTTCCCTAATAACATATTTTGCATGTGCACAGCAACAAAGGGCCTTGCCAATTAAATCCCCACATATCCAGATTACTATGTAGGAGATACTTGACTGCTGTAATCATAGTTTCCACAAGATCGATGACAGCTGGTATGTTCCATCAGTGTCATCATGATGGTATTTTTTCCATTTCAAAGAGAACATGTCGTCAGAAGTGCATTAAATGTGTTGCATTATACATTATGTCCTTTGACCACACTTAACACAAGGTAAGGACCTGAACACTACTTTGTATGATTTAGCATTCAACCTACCTTTCAGCACAACATCACACTTGACACCAGTTTATCTGAAGAGATGTCAGTTCAGCGAGCATTAAACGGTAAACTGGTGGTTAAACAGATGAACATCCACAACCAACAGTGGTTAACATTTTTAAAGCATTGGAAATGTTGATGAAGGTGTTAAAATGGCGACAGTTAGACGCTGGAATTGATAATTACCATTCTTTCTGAATGGATTTCAAAGCAAATAATTACAATCTGAACCAACAAAGATGAATCAATGCACATTAACCTTAATTGTGACTCTGGAAGTATCAATACATCCCCAAAAGGTGGGGGTATTCGACTTTAACGTGAAATTTTGGGATGAAATGAAAATGCACTACAACCTTCACAGGTGAACTTAATGTGACCTCTAAACCTCTGAATGTGCATGTCCAAATGTCCAGTGTTTCAATACTTTTCACACATCTTGCTGTTCTCTAAGAAGGAGCTGTTTCATCTATGAATGGAGCAATACATTTCCTGGTTCCCAAAAAATAATAATAATAAAAGGTATTTTAACAGTCGTTTTGATCGTGCTGGTCATGTGACCAAGACTTAAAACAATTGATTAGCAGTACCTTGTCTTTGCGAGGCTTCAAGTAGGATGTTCTTTGAAGGAATAGGCCACTGAACTTAGAGGACTCTATTTTGATGAGCGGCGTCAATCTGGCGCAGCAGGTGAACTAAATCTGCATGGTGGTGGGTTAGACCGGAATTCTGTAATTTCGCATATGCGCACAAGCCGGCATATTTAAAAAAGGGCAGTCTACGCGGCTGTGGGAGTAAACACAGCTGACTTCATTTGCCGCCAATCCTCTCATTACCTTTAAATGCAGCGCAAATGACAGTCTCGAATGACCGACTTTGCCGTACGGAAGTGGACGCAGCGATCTGTGCATTACTGCTTGAGCAGACCTCATATATTCAGGAAGTTTGTTCCACGGGTGAGGAGCATAATAGCTGATTGCTGCTTCACTATTTTTACTTCTAATACTGGGAACACACAATTAGCCTGTCCCTGATGACCTGAGTATTTAGCATGTTTACTATAGTCCGGAATGTATTTTGTTCCGAGACCACTGAGTGCTTTGTAGACCAAGAGTAAGATTTTGAACTCTATCCTTTGACAACAGGAAGCCAGTGTAATGATTTGAGGACCGGTGTAATAGGGTCCAATTTCCTGGTGTTAGTTAAGACTCCGGCAGCAGCGTTCTGGATCAGCTGCAGCTGCTTGATTGATTTCTTGTTTAAACCTGTAAAGACACCATTACAATAATCTAACCGACTGAAAATAAATGCATGAACAAGCTTCTCCGTCTCTTCTCGAGACATGAAACCCTTGATTCCAGCAATGTTCTTCAGGTGGTAATATGCAGATTTAGTAACCGCTTTCAGGTGGTTGTTAAAATGTAGGTCTGAGTGACAACGAGGTTTCTGTCTCGATTTGTAACATTTAGTGACATGGAATTAAGTTGAGCACTGATCTTTGACCTTTCATTTTTTTTGGGGGGGGGCAAAAACAATTACTTTAGTCTTGTCTGCATTGAGCTGGAGAAAACTTTGACACATCCACTCATTGATTTGATGGATGCACCTACTGAGAGCAAGTAAAGGACTGTAGTCATGTGATGACATTGAAATATAAAGTTGTGTGTCATCTGCATAGCTGATGTTGCGATGTTCTATTAGCTGTGTATAGTAATATTTTGAAGTGCAAAATTGACTAACCCAAACAAAGGCGAGTCGAGCTAGTACTGTGCAGTGTGGTAGTGTTGGCTCGATTAAAGTTTGGTTGAGGGTCAACAGCGCTGAGGACAGACATCGCTGTGGTTTGAAAAATAATGCCTGAAAAGAAATAGTTTAACAAGGTCACGCATAGTGTACAGAGTGGGCACAGAAAGACCAGCGAGCTCAATTAAGAACCCTGTGAGATCACCCCAGAGGGCAATGTGATGAGTTCTTCCAAACTAAAATAACCACCAGGTGCATTTAGGGAGGATTTATCCTATGGTGCTGTTTACTAGCCTGCAGAACAATAGGCAAAAAGCTCAAATATATGCAGGTCTTTCAAGTGAATAAAGTGCTTAAGGGAAGAAAAGCAACTTCATCTTCTCCCTTGATGAAATATGTCTCCCTTTGAGTAGCCTCATTCTTAAGTTTTATGCTGTCTTTATTTAGCCGGGTACTTTTGCAATGAGAGTGCCATTTGCTAGATGAGACCAGACAAGCCGCATTGCCTCTGAGTGACAAAACCAAGTGATTTTAAACTGGCACCTGGGACCTTTTGTGCATTAACGTTTGGGCTTACCAAAGCAGCATTTTCTGCCCAACATTCCCCAAGGATGCCCATGTACTTCGTGTGTACACCACCTCTCCTCATTTACTGACTGCTAGTATTGTTGCTATTGTAAGACACCGTGCAAAAATATGGAATGCCTTGTTTTCAGCAGCTGCTGTGTACGTATGTTTGAGTGTTTGTGTATGTGTGTTGAGTTTTTCTCCTAATTACCTCCCAAAGGAGCCCCACACTGCTGTCATACAAAAAGAAGGTTAGAGGGAGTGAGATGGAAGTAGGGGAGATGACTTAGACAATGGATTTATGGGGAGAAAAAAGACAAAATCTTGTTATGGATGGATGCTATAAGGTGAAAGAAAGGAAAAGAAGTACCATCAGAGAGCAGAGTCTGTTTAATCTTCCATTCAGGCTCGCTCCACCATGTTGACTGTCACTTCAACTCGGGAAAACAGGTAGCATGTATCCAACTTTGGAATAAGCTTTAAAAAATGCATGAAACCACCACTATCCTGGGCCCAACAGTCAAGCTAATGGCTTCCAACATAAATGCAGAGTAATTGTTTCTTGGTTCGCAGCCGACAGTTGACGTCTGGTGTGATGCAAGTCAACAATGATATCATCAACTCGGCTAATGCTGGCCATACTAGATTTGACACAAGTGAATTGGAGAAAGGCGGCAGGATGTGCTTCAGGAGGCCCATATCTTCCATTCAACGGGGCCCTTTCACATCCGATTTACTGCAAGCAAGCACAAGTGACGGCACGTTGAATTGGTCTTCATTTCAATGTTTCTCGAGTTAAATCTGCTTTTAAGACACCATCGTTCTATGATCTGGTTGAGTGCAAGAGGAGTTCAGCACTGGATGTTTTGCTTCTTGTCCAGAAACATACATTTAAAACTGTACAATGAAAACCCATAAATGTAACCAAATAATATCACAATTTAGTTTCCCTGAATAGGGGTGTCTGTGGATCATTTAAAAAGTGTTCCAAAATGAACGATTTAACGAACACTTAATCCTTAAAGCCATCAACAAAAGGCTTTATAAATGCGACGTTGTGCAGAACCAGCAGACAAAGGAAAATAACTCAATTTAAAAATAACTCAAAATAACCTTATTTAATTCAGTTTGTGGAGTGCAGATAAGGTAGATTTTGCTTCCAATTCAACTGTCGGTAAGAAAGAGTCATTTGCGGGCATTGCGAGTTAGAAGCCCATTGAGGTAGCTCCGTTTGTATATATACTTTATGCATATATATATATATATATATATATATATGTATATGTATATGTGCACCAACGCCTATCATCCTCTCACAATATGGACTGACAACTACTGCCTCATTCCACCAAAAGAGTGGCCACCAGCAAGCTGTTTAGTCACAGATATGTTTTTTCATGTTTCTGTCTGTGGTGGTTCTGCTCTTGGCTGAATGTTACATTATGTTATACTGTACCGTTTATCAGAAGCAAACACTAATCGATGTGTCCAACAACACTGCAGCTCTGCTAAATATTTGGCTTTAACGTGATAGTGAGATTGTGTCGTCGTCTTCGCTTGAGCGAAGAAAACTGGTGGAGCTTCACCAAGATAGCTGCTCTGGTAGTGGGCTCGGTATTACATAATTAAGTACTAAAGCTCAACACAGTAGGGCCTTAATTTGAAGCAGGGAGTCAAAGCAAAAAACCCATTTTAACTTAACCAGCAAAAATGCAAAATGAGGATGATGGAGCAAACGCGAACCTAACAAAGTCCAATGATCTTATTTCAAATTTCCAATCTTTTACCCCTATAAATGAATGCAACCTTGCGGCTGAGTCAGTTCATAAAAGGAAGCTAATCCTAAACGGGGACATCGAAGTGGAACACGAATAGCAAAGGAACAATATTGCTCCCAATCAGAGAGTGAGCCTCATGGTAACCCAGTTATTCTTTGACGCATTCAACAAAAACCAGGTTACTAGAGTAACCAGGACAAGAATGTAGCTCATTGTCATTTGAATTGAGACCAATAAAAAAAGACACACAAGACTACAGACAAGGAGTTGCATTTTGGTAGATTTGATGGAAATTTAACACTGCTTTCAGTAATCCCTGTACACAACTCTTTGGATTAAACAATAATTAGTCATGTGAAGTTGCCACTCCACTGCTGATAGTTCAAACCATAAAAAAGAATGATGAAAAGAAAAACTAAAATATTGATGGACTGTTTCATTTTAAAAAGGCAAACGTCAGCCATATCACTTAACAAAAAGGGGTTTAATTAATCAGAAATACTGTACTGTGTTAAATTCCCAGCTCTAATATAAATATTACACCTGCATGCCTGCATTTGCTAGCTTACTTCATTTAAGTCCAACTACTTTTGCCTCCTTTCCATGAACCCTGACACAATCGAAAAGGGAAAATAATGTGTTGATGTGTTGTTGTCATCATCACCAGTCTATTTATGTTTGTACCCGCATTTGTTCATAGAATGTGAACGAATCAATACACTTAAGGATGGACATTATTCTTTTAAAAACATGGCTATTTCATCCACATGCCAGGTACTACTGCATTTAGGTTCACTTGTTTTCCGAATTTCCGAAGAACCTTCAATTCAAATAGGAAATTTTAGTCTCCCGATTATCGGAATGTGTGTATTTAAATAAAAAATTTTCCTATCAAAAATGTTTGGTAAATTATTGGCAAAAAGATTGTTTGGGTTAAGGGTTATTGTGAGATGTTTATTTTGTCAGAATATTTTTTGGGGTGAGTAAGTTCACATTTCCTCACGCTGCAGCCTTGGAAAGAATTCATCAAGATTCCTTTGAATGTCTTCTTCCATTATAGTGGAGACTTTGTATCAGGGCCGTATGGCGTGAAGATGTGCACTTCAGTTCATTAATGTAGTTTATGTCTATTGATTAGAAATAAAATGTCAATAACATCTACCTGAGTATGGCAACATAAATACATTAGGGCTTCACAAATCAGGTTATTGGGGGACTAATTGAGTATTCCACATGTGGCTGATTGCTTCAGAGAACAGATATGGTTGGGAAAAAACAATAAAATGAAATCGGTATGTATGACTTGAAATTTATCAATTTATCCCACCCCATGTTTTGTATTATTGTTTTTCTATTTTTCAGCAAAGTGTGAAGTGGGTTTAATTTAAAGAATCATGCACATTTAATACACACCAAAACTCATTGATCCAAACCTAAAACTATGTGTAGATCATAAATGAAACACCGGGGGGAAAATAATAATAATAATATAAACTATATATAAAATGCCAACCTTATGCTTCTAACTTTTGAAACATTTTGTCCAATTTTGGCCAATATGAGACTTACTTGGAAAACAATAATGAAATCAAGTTGCCTGAGATCCAGTCTTGACTCCTAAACTCTCCATAGGTATCCAAGGTGTAGTCCCTCTTTTTGTGAATGTACTCATGGATGTGAAATGGAAGTATCCATCCATCCCATCCATTTTCTGAGCCGCTTCTCCTCACTAGGGTCGCGGGCGTGCTGGAGCCTATCCCAGCTGTCATCGGGCAGGAGGCGGGGTACACCCTGAACTGGTTGCCAGCCAATCGCAGGGCACATACAAACAAACAACCATTCGCCCTCACAGTCACACCTGTGGGCAATTTAGTGTCTCCAATTTATGCATGTTTTTGGGATGTGGGAGGAAACCGGAGTGCCCGGAGAAAACCCGCGCAGGCACGGGGAGAACATGCAAACTCCACACAGTCGGGGCCGGGGATTGAACCCGGGTCCTCAGAACTGTGAGGCAGACGCTCTAACCATTCCTCCACCGTGCCGCCAAAATGGAAGTATCATTTATTAAAATACCAAACATGGGGCATTACCTCTATGGCATATTTTATTTTCTGCTCTTCCGTGCCCCATCCCCTCGACAGGCGGCGCTGGCAAATGTGCACTGACAGCAGAGGTTACCTTGACCAGGCCCCTGGACCTGGGGGCTGTATGTCTTCATTTAGCCCAGTATCTGCAGACCAGGGAAAAAAAGAAAGTTATTTTCTGTGTCTGACCCGCGAGGAAAAGTGAAGCTAATGATGTTGGCCATGTTGATTGTTACCTTGGTCCTAGAAAAGTGCTATACTTCTAGGAGCCAGCACCAGGGAATGCAAGCAGGACGGATGAGAAGGTATCAGTGTATTGTGGCTCAGTGTGTGTGTGAGGATGGGGAGTGGCGTTAGGGGTGATTGGGTCACAAGCTGGACACTCATCTATCCACAGTGGGGGGCTTTGAGCCCAGACGAAGTCATCCGGGTGGTGTGATTAAACTGAACTTTTGCGTGTCCTGCTATTAATCATCCGGTCTTTTTGAGAAGCATTATTTAGGTCGACCTTCATATTTACTTACAGTATCCAATGAAGACACCACCCACGGTGCAAATTGTTAGGTAATTGTTGGCTGCGTGATAGCCTTTGAGAAGATTAGTCCGACATTTTGGGAAACAGTCAATCAACCTATTACTAGTTGACTAGACCTAGTACTTACGAGTGCCCCAATTTACGAGTCTTCAAGTTGTGAGCCATCGCTTGGTTGAGTTTTGTTTGTTTTGTGTTGTTAGCCAAACTATACAAGTATGACACCCCCCCCCCCCCCCCCCCCCCCCCCCCTCCCGCACACACACACACACACTTGTTGCCTCGTTTCTCAGGATGTTGCAGTGGGTTAATGGCTTAATAAAGTTTGGGAAAGTGGATAACGGGATGAACATGCACACCAATTATGTTTCTGATTCTGATTACAATGCTAAATATCAGTTCAATTTACATTTTAAGTGTCCAAAGTGGTGCTTTTTTCATACAGCTTCTGCACTGCTGCAGTCGATAGGTAGGTAGATATTAAGTTTATTGACAAACAATGACATTGTTCAATGTGGGATGCTTTTACATCATCCGTATCTGCTTGAGTGGATCCTGTCCTCAATCTATATTTTCTTTCTACTTGAAAAAGAAGATACGTGAATGATTGACAGTTAGCTTCTCTGTCATAGAGGCAAAATGGAGGGTTATTATGTTTGAATATAGACGGAAACTGTCTAATAATCCTCAGGGGTGTCATTACAGGGGGAAATGATGGGTGCATTAATCATCAGTGCCAAATTCAGAGTTTTATCGCTCAACTAAAAGCACCTCTAAATAGAACTATAACAATAATATTGGTGATCACTTTCAGCAGGTAGTAGTGACAATGGTGTTATGAGTTTTGTTTTATAGGGGACATATTATGGAAATGTACTATCAAGTGTGAAATTAAACGACCCTGTAAACCTTTTGTTGTCTGCCTCTTTCTAAAATTTCCACTTTAAGTCAGCCGTTCTGAATTTTACTGCATTGTGACATAATAGTGGGGGAAATTAGTATTTGTATTTCGCATCTGGTTTGTTTGTTCTTTTGACTCAAGTAGCCACTTCCCACAGCCGTAACCCTCAATGTGCAGGTGTGAGTCGCCAACTTTTATTTCTTCTTGTCATTTTTAATAATAATAATATACAGCACCTTTCAAAACACATTTACAAAGTGCTTTGACAGACAGAGTAGAAAACAGTACACATCAAGCATCTTGATCATACACCATATGAAACCAACAAAAAAAGAAAGAAAGAAAGAGACTGAGAGGCCCCAGGCAATGCAAGAACCGCACTTGAGACCAGGGTGGTTAATGTAGTGTTACAAATAAATAAAATGAATTTAAAAACACAAAAAGACAAAAAGGATAATATATAGTCCATTAAAAAAATAAATACAAATAAATGCACACAATAAAAATGAAAAAAAAAAAAAGAAATATATGACTTAAAAAATATATATATATATATATATATATATATATATATATATATATATATATATATAATATAATATACATCACATGAAAGCCAGTCAGTAAAAGTAAGTTTTAAGAAGTGATTTAAAAGATGGAGCCAATCTATTCCTGTTGGGTTCGGCTGCCTCGTGCGGTGTGCGATTGCAACTGCTACATTAAATTGGCAATAATCTACCACTATTATGGCATTATTGTTTTGGCCAGTGTGGAGGTTTACACCCTGCTGGGTGCTGTTCTGTTTGAATGGACTGGTACCAAATGATCCATATAGCCGTAGTTGGAGCCTGTTGCTATGGAACCCATTGTATCTTTATTAGTCTTCCTTCATTCAGTGGCATGATGCCTGAATGACTGTCCTCTGGCTTTAATAGCTGGCTGGAAAGTCATCGGACAGGCCTATTAGCTGGCAAAGGCAGTCACACATGAAGCTCCTCTCCATCTCCAATGAGTCCCCCACTCAGCAATTACTCCTCCTTCCTGGTTCTGGTTCTGCATGAGTCCACTCGGGTGTGTCAGGTACACTTTGGGAGGCTTTGGAGGGTTTGCCAAGAGACTCGATGAAGCTTGTATGGAATGGATTTGAATGTCTCCCGTGTTCCACACTGTGCCATCATACGAAACCCACAATCATTACTCTTATGATCTGCAACCCTGCCAGAAGGGAAGCAGGCAGACCTCCTTGGAATAGTGCAATGTTTTACGGTTGATACCTTGAAGTTGGAACACCCTCAAAGTGGCACAATTTGTAGTTCACCCAAATTTAGGTGGAACATTTTAAACAATCTTTGGAGTCATCCCACGTGTTGCATCAGTGCCAGATTTAATTTCAGCCAGCACCAATATTTTGGCTTTTTGTGGCACACAATTTGTATTTGGGGATGTGTCCATGCGCCACATACACACAGTATCGTGTATGAGCTTCCGTCTCCGCGGACTGTATTGCTTGCTTTTTTTCCCCCACACTATGGGCTCTGCTTTTGCACGTAGAAGGAAGAACCGGGCTGCAGTGTTGTACCTGAAAGAGTTCAATGAATGGAAGTTCATGAACTCATTTATATTTTGGGCGAACATGAATTGAACGTAGTTTATTTCTGCCGTCTGGCATCTGTGAATGGTTTTTGAACGGCAGTTGAGTTTCATTCCATAGAGAGCCAGTTTCAGCAATACAGACTTTACAGTAGTGATGAAATGTACAGACCAATTATTTGCAAGCTCAGCCATCACATCACTTTGCCAATTAATCTGCATTTCAGGTGGTAATGACTGACTACTTTACCATGTCAGAATTTGACACATTTGACCAAAGAACTGTAGCGAAAATGGTTCAGCAGCTGAAACCATCAACAAGCTGTCTTGACTCAATACCATCTGACTTTTTCAAAGCTATTGTGAAGTCTGCGCTAGCTGATTTGCAGCAAATAATCAATTGCTCATTCCAGTCATGCGAGTAGCTGCCATTAAGCCTCTTCTAAAAAATACAACGTTGGATGCTTCCATGTTAGCAGGCTATAAACTCATCTCAAATCTTCCTTTCATAGCCAAGATTGTTGAGAAAGTTATTTTTAATAAACTCAGCAATTTCTTGAACTTATATGGACTTTTTGACAAATTTCAATCAGGTGTCCGAACTCATCACAGTACAGAATCTGCTCTTATCAAAGTGCTAAATGATATAAAGTGGAATACTGACTCAGGAAATGTGTAAATTCTGGTCTTGCTGGATCTCAGTGCCGTTTTTGATACTTTTGATCATAATATACTGCTAAACATGTTGGAAACATGGGTAAGACTAAATGGAACCTTATATGGTTCCTTGGAGGAAAGGAGTTATTTTGTTACCACTGGAAGTGTTCGATCTCATCGAATGGGAATGACCTATGGGGTCCCTCAAGGGTCAGTTCTTATACCTCTCCTGTTCAGCCTGTATATGCTACCCTTGGGTCACATTCTTTACAACTTTAATTTTGACTATCATAGCTATGCAGATGACATACAGTTATATCTAGCAGTGTCTCCAGATGACTACAGTTCAATTGAGGTGTTGTGTCACTGTCTAAAACAGATAAATAACTGCATGAGCCAAAATATTCTTCAATTAAACCACAACAAAACTGAGATAATTGTTTTTGGGAATAAAGAAAAGAGGATTGCTGTTAGTAAATACCTGGAGTCACTCTCTTTAAAAACCAAAGACCAAGACCAAGTCTTTACACTGGTTCCCAGTTCGCTTTAGAATAGATTTTAAAGTTCTGCTACTGGTCTATAAATCACTAAAAGGTTTAGGTCCTGAATACATGAAAGATGTGCTAATGGGATATAAACAAGGTAGGGTTCTGAGATTGCCAGACTCAGGTCAAATAGTGGAGTACAAGCCAAAGCAAACATGGTGAAGCAGCATTTAGCTGTTATGCTGCACACAAATAGAATAAGTTGCCAAAAGAAGTGACGTCAGTCCCAAGTGTGAATGTTTTTAAGTCCAGGTTAAATGCTTTTTAGAGCATTTCCACTTTTAAATGATATTTTCTCGAACTGTACGCTGTTTTAATTTGACTTTTTTTCTTTCTCTTTTTAAATGTTTAGAAGCTGTTTGTTTCTCCGTTTTTAAATGCTTTTAATCATGTTAAGCACATTGAGTTTTCCTTGTGTATGACATGCACTATATAAATATATTTGCTTTGCTTTGCTTTGCATTCCTTTTATTTAGTAAACGAGACAACATTACACAGTTGTGCTCATAAATTTGATTACCCTGGCAGAATTTGTAAAATGTGAAACGTCCATTAAAGAAAACATAAAGGAAAACACATTGAAGTTTATTTTTAATGGGATTAAAATTAAACTATGAGGCATTTCAGAAAAGCTCAATGATTACCCAAAAACATCCATCCATCCATCCATCCATCCATTTTCTGTACCGCTTATCCACGCAAGGGTCGCGAGAGTGCTGGGGCCTATCCCAGCTATCTTCGGGCGAGAGGCGAGGTACACCCTCAACCGGCTGCCAGCCAATCGCAGGGCACATATAAACAAACAACCATTCGCACTCACATTAACACCTAAGGGCAATTCAGAGTCCTCAATCAACCTACCATGCATGTTTTTGGGATGTGGGAGGAAACCGGAGTGCCCGGAGAAAACCCACGCAGGCTCGGGGAGAACATGCAAACTCCACAGGCAGATGTGCTAATCAGTCGTCCACCGAAACATCACAAAATTAACAAAATAACAAAAAACATAATAAGGAAAATAATGAGATCGTCCGTGTTCAGTCAACAGTCAAAATTTCACAAATTCAGCCAGCGTATGTAAACTTATAAGCATAATTTTACATATCATCCCATACATACTTGCCTGGGGGGATAGGAAGAGTTAAAAAATTTTGAATGAATGCATAATATGTCTCCTTTAAAATATTACCTGCAAAGTTAATAAGTAAAGTTTTTCCAAATCGCGGTCTAAACAATCTCTATGGCACAGGTGTCAAACTATGGCCCGCCACGTCATTTTATGTGGCCCGCGAAAGCAAATCATGTGTGTCGACAGTGTTTTTTGCTGAAATACCAAAATTACACATTGCCGTAACTTTGAATAACATTGAGATATTGCAAGTATTTATTTTACTAAGCAACCTTTTAAAATACATTGAATAATAGGTGAACAAACAATTTCTTTTTACTGGCTTCTGATTTCAAAACTCGTCATCCATGAATTTGTTGTGTACCAGTATATGTAATAATATGAAACAATCATACCACTTATATGGTTTCACAGTCATAGCAGCCCTCCAGGTGGAACCATAACTATGATGTGGCCCATGACAAAAATGGGTTGGACACCCCTGCCCTATGGGGAATTCGGTTTTGAAAGTCAACCAAACTGAATTTTGACGAGGAGTGATACCTTACGACGTTCCACCCCAGCCAGGTCTGGGTTAAAAGGTTGCTTGTGATTCACCCATCAAACCGCAGCACTGCCAATCCTCCCACCCATTTCTACACTCGCCACAGAGAGCAAAATACGGCAACCTTAAGACAGTTGCAAAGAAGACGGACACGAGTGTGACACACCAGCTTGCAGTGGATTTAATGCAGAATTAAGCTGGTGAACTCGAGGGGCGGTAAGATGAGTCAGCACAGCCTGTCACCGTCGCCAGGAAAGCCTAACAGTCGGGCTGCTGCAAAGCCACAGATGCCTGTTAAAGCTTTAAAAAAACAAAATTGCAACATTTAGATCCAAACAAACATGTTACGCAACAAACACCACCGATTGCGATACAACGGTACAATTTTCAGCTCATGGAAGCTTATACACTTGGTCCTCTTAAGACTTAACTGACAGGGTGTCATCTGGTGCAGTTAGCATGGAATGTACTGTATGGGTGATATAAATGCAGGAAGATAGAACACAAACAAATCAGAACTGGTTTGTGGCTTTGTCATTTTCATAATTTTTCACATGAAATAATTGAAGTGGAAATAATTTGTTCATTAGTATGACTTGTTTTTGTTCCTTAGCGGTTCACTTAATAGCGCTGTCAGCTGGCTTATCGAGCTGCTTTTAGGATTTAATTTGGATATTCTGTGACTTTTGTTACGCATTTGAGCATCTAATTGTGCTGTTTGACAAGGAGGACTACTGACTGAAGATGTAGAACATTTTACTTTACAGTAGGGGTTAATTTTAGATATGGTAGAAAGAAAATGCAATTCTTAAAATGCCTCATTTATTACCCCTCATTTGTGTTTATTGTTTTGAAGAGAGGAATATTAGATTCATGAATGCTGTCAATACTTTTATGATCATTAAGGCAACCTTAAACATAGCTGTACCGTTAATAAAGGTTTGCAAAAAAAAATTCCCAAATCGACGGTAATTGATTTCAATGGGTAATTTTGTTTGAGTTGAACTTCAGCAACAAATTAATTAAAATGCTTCTTTATCAAACAGTGACATTCCCCTCGAACACATGGCTCACCATCAGCAATCCCCCGTTGTTTGCTGTTGGCGTTAAAACCAGCACTCAGTTGCCTCAGTGGATTTCCTAAATGTACTGATCCTGCCAAAGACTTCATTGCTTTATTAAAGTGCACTCACGGATGCAGCCACTGCCGTGAGAGCGAGTGCACCCTCTGACGGGGGTGGCAGAAGTGACGAGAGAATTCATTGCAACGCTTGTGTTGATGGTGTTTTAAAATAGTGTGTGAGATGCCGCTCAAAGGTCATCTGTTTTATCATTGGGGAAGCGTCAGAGTGACTGACGGAGCCGGTAGCAATGTTGTGACCCTTCACTGGCACCCGGCACACAGGTGGGTTTTTCACTTGAATTTTGTGCGGCAGAGACAAGCACCATAATGGTAATTAATGTTCAAATAATGACAAGTGGCAGGGTGGTTGTAATTTTTCAAGATTTAAACATCAACACCAAAAAAACAGACTAAGAGCTCAGTAACTCCGAAGTGATATTAGACTCTTTAGCGGCGCGGAAGCTCATCTTACTCAAAGGGAATAGTAATTAGTGTTTAAAAAAACATTATTTAACATCCATTCTACCACAATAAAATGTCCCCTTTTAATAGTCTCTTGAGAAAATTCTATTTGAGTTGAAGACAGAATAGAAAAAATAAGTAGGGTGTAATACAATAATTTACCTTGTTCTTCTTCCACTGATTTTTGATAAATCAAGTCATATGTGCCATGGCTTTCATTTTTCGGGGTTCCTTCATCAACTTTTGTGCTTATTTATTTGATTTTCAAGGATGGCTGACATAATTGATGTCAACAGCCATCAAGCAAGTAGGCTCATGTTCTGTCCACGTAATATCGTAACGTATCCTCTGGCTTCACGTTTATTATTAGTATTTTTTTCATTTCTTTCAGTTATGCCTCAGTAAATTGTGTGAGTGTTTAGGCTAATTAAAATACAAGCGGCTGAAAGGGACCCCAAAAAGGCTGATCTGAACCAAGACTCGCTGCGATGCTATCAACCACACCTACTGTATCTTCCCTGTATTCATACCTGTCGCCATGGGCGAGCCATCGGGGATCATGCCTGCCCACCAAGATGCTAGTCCTCCTCCATTTGAGACAGCATCTCTTAAAAACAAACATTTTATTTTTAGCTGTATTTTATTTTATCATGGTATCTATGTTTGTCTTGAGAAATACTGAATTTGCGTTGTTCATCACTGAGACATTCAAAATATAAACAAACAATGTTGTGATTATTTTTGATTGACCGGAACGCAATTTACAACAGCCCATCACATCCTTGCTGGAAAAAAAAAAAAGTCGGACCCGTGCATACTGATAGGCCTTGGTGACGTGATTTACGTTATATTTTTGGCAACATTTGGATTGAATCTGCCAGTATTTTTTATCATTCTTAATTATGGATACATGCAAGTGGTTCTGCGGTGTCCTCTGCAAAACTAAGCTAACTGCGCGAGTTGTATTAGCTCGGACCCGCGTGGTTGAATCGGAATATACGACTGTGGCTCGTTGTGAGTTCCTGATGAGGCACATGGCTGACACCCTTAAGATGGAAAATGGTCCATAGCTAACATACTTAGTTAGCACATTCGAATGAGCACTGCAAGCTGAGCCGACCGTTGTCACCGCCTGGACACTTGCCCTAACTCTAAGCTTCCATGGCAATGTGTGAAAACTGTTTTTTTACTCGGAGCACGACTGGTGCAATATGATGCCCAGGCGTAAGGAATGTGTTTCATCACAAATTTCAATCTGACAGTGGAAGGATCTGATGAGGTTCACCGTGGAGAGACACCGCTCCTGACACACTTCTCAAAGTAGGTTTTGTGTGTGTGTGTGTGTCAAAGTGTGTGTAATAATAATAATTGTTCCCCCACCCGCCAAAAAATGAATTTGATTTGCCCCCCCTGTCTGGTTACAGGTCTGCCTGTATTAATTCATTTGCACGTGAAGGGTACAAAAACCTCAGCAGGAAACCTTCTCCTGTAGGCCAGATCTCACTGCATTGCTCGACGCTGTATCTGTTATCTAAAATATAGCAAAGATAATAAACTCTGTAAGCTCTTTTGTCTTTTAAAAGATTTATTCTCTAGATTCGAATATTTTTTTGTTTCACAGCGCATTCTTTACAGTTAATCTTGAGAAAAAATAATAACCTGTGGTGTTTTCCGGTTACTCCGGCTTCCTCCCACATTCCAAAGCCACGCATACTAGGTTCCTTTAAAAACTCCAAGTTCGCATAGTTGGGAATGGCTCTCTGTGGTGTATGTGCCCTGTGACAGACTGATGAGCGGTCCGGTGTGTACACTCAGCTAGGACAGATGCCAGCTCTCCAGTGATCCCTAACGGGATATGTGACTACAATGGACGCTACTAACCTGTTTTCACAAGATGTCTTGGCTTGGACAAGCACAACGGTATATATCTTGTTATAATATTTTGCAGATTCTGTAACTTTTGGTTCACTTTTGTTAACAACATACACTCTTTACACTCCTGGATCTGGTTTATTTTATTTTACTTATTTGCATATGGCCCACCTTAGCAGTTATGTGCAAACAATATTTTTTCTTGTGTGTGTAATAAAATGGCACAATTTTCTCCTCTTTTCTTTGGTTCTGCAATTAAACAAATGCAAATGTTACTGAAAGTTGTATCTGGAAGCCCCAGAGTGGCTAATTTAACCTAAAACTAATACTGTTGATCCTCAGAAGAGAAACAATGTGATAAACAAATGAAGAAAATTACTCCCATTCGATAAACCCCATTGGTTCGTGATGGTGAAACAGAAGACCTCAGAACATGCAATTAAAAATGCTTCTGCCTTCAAACCATTCATTACAAAACCAACAACTTGTTGGCATTCTGAAAACACAGCAACAAACCAAGGGGGCTCATTAGCCATGTCAAGATAATGAATTGATCCCAGAGTCATAGAAACAATTGTTTTTAAAAAGAAAAAAAAAGAGGATCTGCCTTTGGTTCCCTGTGTATAAAGTGTAAGTGGAGCAAAATACACTAATTGCCAAGGAACTGAAATGCAATAAATGCTTAGTTGCTTTTAATTGGCGTGTTTGCGTATTACACATGCCATTGTGCATAATAGTGTGGCGTTTGGCCACAAGCACAGCAAGGTGAGCAGAGAAGCAAGGCTGCAATTACAGCTTGAACTCTATGCTCTCGGTATAATTAATCACCCTTTGCTGTAGCGGGGTTAAAGTTGCTGCAGATACATTGAAAGATGCTCAAAGATGAAAAGTGAGTACGTGACCGTATGAGCTTTCCTTTTCAATACCTTTTGAAATCCTCAAGTTAAAACTTCCCGTACAGAAGCTTATTTGGGAAATTAATTGGCTCCGTATAATTTGCTATCTTACTTATGCCAACAAATAGTAAAAGATGACATTGCATATAAGCTGTCATATGCGTTGCTGCATGTTTCTTTGCAAGACAAATGTATGGCAATGTGTCTGTCATTGTTTACTCAAGAATAATGATTCATGCTGTCCCTGAGTGGGTTGCAAGGTGGACCACACATGCGACCACATGGATCGCATATAAATAGGCAATCAGTGAAATGCAACGTACTCCATCGCGCTGTCAGAAATAATGATAGATGCATTCATTCCACATATGATAGTGGCTAATTCAATACTGGGAATTAAATTTGATCTCAAAGAAAAATACAAGGAGAAAAGACACATGCACATTCAGTAAACTGTAAATGACTGGCAGTGTGTGGTGTATAAATGACTGAATTTGGTTAGCAAGACACAAGATATGCCCTGATTGACATTGCAAATAAATACTTAATGTCCTTGAAACGAAAGATGACTTATAAGGCAATTAATTCCAATAGTGGTGCGAGTGACTCTCCTCAATTAAAAGTATGGTTGCAAACTGTCTTGACTGATGGGCTAAAAGACACTTCTTCTTTTCCATTGGGCTTGTCCCTTTAGGGGTCGCCACAGCGCGTCATCCTTTTCCATGTAAGCCTATCTCCTGCAGCCTCCTCTCGAACACCAACTGCCATCATGTCTTACCTCACGACATCCATCAACCTTCTCTGGTCTTCCTCTACCTCTCTTGCCTGGCAGCTCCATCCTCATCATCCTTCTACCAATATAATCACTATATCTCCTCTGGACGTGTCCAAACCATCAAAGTCTGCTGTAACTTTGTCTCCAAAACATCGAACCTTGGCTGTCCCTCTGATGAGCTCATTTCTAATTTTATCTCCCTCTAACGCTAACCCTAACTTCCATCAGCCCCTCACCCCCGTTGACGATTGCTTTCAAGGGGGCTCCCCAACGTGTTTTTTGCCTCAAGCTGTGACACACCTTTGCACGCCGCTGCAAGTAGTGTAAAACCTTTATTATGAACATTTATATACAAACAGTATATACCTCATTTGGGGTCTAAAGGTAACCGACATTATATTGTTATGGGTCTTATCGAAAGACTATTTCAAAGATATTTTCAGTTTCTCCATCTCCAAAAGGGGTTTTGACAGTTTTGCGAGGTGACATAATGTCATTTCTAATGATTTTTGCAGCCAAGTGATGAAAATATCTTCTGAGGGGCCCAAAAAGACAAAAGTGTGACCTTCTCTCACTGATTGCTCAGGGGAGAAGTGAGGAAAAGTTTTGTAAGATGCTTACTTTGGAAAGAGCAAGTGTCAAAAGATCCAAGCTGTTTTGAAATGATTGAAAATTGAGAGTGGTCATTGTCTGCGTTATCTGATAAAGATGACAATTATTCTTTGGTCCTTTGGTTTTTCTGGTCCTCCTCATTGTTTTTTCATCCCCTGCATAATTTTCAGTGCGTTTGTGAGTTATGTTTTTCAGCTGACTGACCTCCCTGAAATAACGTCAAGAGTGTGAATTAGCACTCGCTAATGAAATACTGTGCCTTCACTCGTCATAACATTTTAAATGACTCAGCCTTTATGCAAACTTTATGCTTACTAAAGGAATTACTACGCACCGGTGGCAATATTTATGGCGCCATCCTTCAAACTGAAGATGAAGCTGCTGAAAGGAGGGGAAAAATGTTTGCATGCAGGAAGTGGAATCTTTGTGGACTGCTTTCACACTGTATGGACTCAGAGTGCAGTAATCGTTGCAATTCTTTTGGGTATTTTATAATTTTTATTTTTTCCAAATGTATGTTTCGGTGCGAGTGCGAGACACGTCTGCTTTATCTCGGACTTCGGTTGGGCTGTCCTATTGGTTCAGTGGGGTCCAGGAGTACCAGGTCCACCGAATCCACTCATTGAAACAATTTGAAATGCACAGATATTGATGGTCGGACGTTAAGGAGATTTCCTGAGACATCAGTGGGTCGAGCCTGGACTACAACCCCCAACTTTAATGCTACAATTTCAATGCTTAATTAACTATAGACATTAGCACATATCCACATTAGACACTAGGCAGCGGGGGTAAGCGTGTGGTTGGTGTTCAGCTCTGTGGAGCTTATGCCAAGTCAACTTGGGGGGTTTATTTGTTGCTCAAGTGTGGTGGTTGGCCTCTTTGCAAAGGGTTGTTGCTGCTGGCAGGTGGAGTCTGGGTTGAAGGTCTGGTGGGGATCAGGATGCTGAGGTTTGGTTGCTGAGTAGGTTTGGAGGCCTTCTTGGAGCCATCCTCCCTAGTGGGTTTGGACCGGCTGCTGTTAACTCTGCAATCACCCTCTGTGGCGTTATAAGGTTGGTTGCTGTGGTGGGCTGTGGGCTGCCTGCACGGCAAGTGCGGACTGGCGTATGGGAGACCGGGGACATCCCCTACGGGCCGGCCCAGCCACAAGACGAAGAAGCCGGCTCTCTCTATTGGTATGTGACAAACCCTGAATTAAATGTTCAAAATATAAACAATATTACAGTTGGCTTAAACTTTTTTTTTTTTTTTTAATCCAGTACAGTATATTTTTCATTCAGTTGTATGTAACTTTTAAGTTTAGTACAGTTGCATTTAAGAATTTTAAAATTCATTTCCAAATATTTACTTTGGTACAATTTTTATTTAACTTTTTTTGTTCAAAACATCCATCCATCAATTTTCTGAGCCGCTTCTCCTCACAAGGGTCACGGGAGTGCTGGAGCCTATCCCAGCTATCATCGGGCAGGAGGCGGGGTACACCCTGGACTGGTTGCCAGCCAATCGCAGGGCACACATAAACAAACAACCATTTGCACTCACATTCACACCTACGGGCAAACCGGACCTCAGAACTGTGAGGCAGACGCTCTAACCAGTCATCACCGTACTACCGTGTTCAAAATATTAAAATTGAATTGAATACTTTTTAAGAATGAATCCTCTGCCTCGATGAAGACTATGACACTGTTGTATTTTAATGTCGGTCATTCTGGTAGTATTTGGAGATCCAAGTATCTTTGGAGGTGGTAATTTGTGTGAAACATTTGAGAAGCACTAATTTACATCAACCACTTCAACTCAGCCTCCTCCATTTCAAAGCAAAACAATACGGTGAGTACTTTATGTACTGTACTGTCATTCTGGTTCCATGCACCTTGCATCTCTTCTAGGACCAGTAAAAGCAGGAAAATCTCAATGAGAGAGAATGAGTGAATGAGGTGTGTCTTCACACCTTATGACTTAATTCTCCTGGGTATGTAGATAGTAGTTCTTACTCTGTTCCTTTTGTCTTTGTTTATATTTTTCATTTTAGGTTTTTAAGGTTATTAACTACTGGCTCTTAACCACCTCCACTTGGCAAACTATTTCACACTCGCACATACAGACACACTCACACGTTCAGCAAGTTGTGACTGTGTAGTGGGTTGAATGTATTGTTTTGTAGGGGTGTTTTTGTTAGTGTCACTATCTGTAAGTGAGATGTAAAGAACACCATCAAAAGTTGTTGGATGCATTAGCATGGAGGCTTCTCCCAATATCTCGCTGATGTGTGTTTGTGTTAGTGACGTACACTGTAATTTCTCGTGTATAATGTGCATTTTTTGTTGTCAAATCGTCAAAATAGTGCGCATCATAAATATGTATAGGGGAAAATAAAATTAAAAAACTTTCGCATTTTATAAAAGTATGCCGCCATCTAGAGGTTATGAAAAAGCTGTACACTTCCATTCCAATATGCCAACACCACCTAGAGGTTATGAAAAGGTGTACACTTTCATTCTAATATGCCACCGCCACCTAGAGGTTATGAAAAAGGTGTAGCCTACACTTTCATTCCAATATGATGGGGTACATATGACTGCATATACTGTATGTACAGTTGTGCTCATAAGTTTACATACCCTGGCAGAATTTGTGAAATATTGTTGTTGTTTTTAAATATGACTGATGACTGAACATCTACCATCATTAATGTCTTTATGGTTATGGTTTGTTTAATAATAATGCTTTTCTGAAATGCTTAATTTGAATCCCATTAAAATTAAATTAAATGTGTTACACCTGGCCCTTCATGTTTTCTTTGAAGAATTGTACCCATCTTACAATTTCTGCCTGGGTAACCAAACATATGAGCACAACTGTGTGTTTTCCCATTTACTAAATACAAGTAGGGCTGCGAGTTTCAAAACAAGAACAAGTAAATAAAAAGAAAGTATGTGTTCAAATAAAGTGCTTAACTTCCAAATAATTCTTTGAAAAAAGACAGCTAAACTTAATGTTTTGATCATATAGTGGAAGCAAAATCATGCATTGTAAAAATGCATTATACTTAGGTAGAAGGGTTTTCCAGAATTTTGAGGTCAACTTTAGGTATGCGTATTATACATGGCTGCGCATTATACACAAGAAATTACGGTCTGTCAATGTTGCCTTTGATGTCATCGCAACTTTTTTCCTATTGCCCCCCGATTCATTTTGGAACATTAAAAAAATGCTTCCCCTACCATACTGTACATGATCAGGTTTAAATTGTAATAACACTGTTTAGCATTATATGCCAGACCTCATTTAGTAGCACTTCCACAGATTCCTCTCCATGAGAGAAGGCAAATATAAAGCAGTTGATTTTACAACACTGCTGTGTCACCCAATGAAATGCCATCTTCTTCAAGATGGAGAAGGTTAAAGTATCACATTATTACAAGGAAGAGCACGCTAGCATTGCCAGATGAGACATCAGCTAATGCTAGCATTTTATTGGTATAGTAAGGAACTGACAAAGATGTGACTGTTACACACACAAGTCACAGTCATGGTTTCATGTTAACAACCTGCAACATAAAGGTAACCCGACAGTTAATTAAGACACACATTCAACAGACTACGGGTAACATAAATACATGCAAACGATAACGACTAACATCTTTATTATGGAACGAAGTTCAGCGTTGCATGCTAGGTACCGAAGAGCGGCCGATTTATTGGTGAAATTCAACAAAAATACACAAACTTTTTTTTTTCTTCACACGAATGGTTGACACTTCGCTTAAAGTGCATGAGGAGTTGTGTCCTGTGTGTCCTCTAAAAACATTGACATATTTAACGCTGTTAATAGCATTTCAAACGCGTATGGTGGCTTGGACAAGCGGTGGGACAGGGAAGACGTGCCAGGACTCCTTCAACAAAGTAGAGTGAACTTTCGTGCACCCCAGCGTACTTAACATACAGGCGAGTGAGTCGGCCTATTAATTTGGGGAAATTGACATGCAGCAACATAGGATTAAAATCTTTGAGTGAGTTGATTTTGGTGAAAAAAAAATTACACTAATTGTGTTCAGATACTATTTTCCAGCGACGAGTGCTACTGGGGCACCGTAAGCTAAACATGCATACACAAATCCTGATAGTAGTTCAAATTCCAAAAGATTCCACAAATGTGGTTGATGTGCTGCACAAGAACAAACACATTTTGCCACCAAGAATCTGGGTTATGTGAGGATAAGTATGAGAATAAGTATCCGCTTGCCTATTCACAACACCATTGCTTTGACCCCAGTCGTCATAATATTGAAAACAGTACTTAACAATGCGGGCAGGGTGAGTGGAACCGCACCCACAAAATCAAGCCGTTCTAGTGTTCTAAGTGGATGTTAAACGTGCTGTAATTCTTTATCCTTTGTGAATTTTGACCAAAAGATGCTTTATAGATTTATTAAGACACGTGAATTGGTGAAAAAAAAATGCATGATATATTTCAAAATTATGTTATACAATTATAGTAGCGGCACGGTGGACGACTGGTTAGAGCGTCAGCCTCACAGTTAAGAGGACCTGGGTTCAATCCCCGGCCCCGCCTGTGTGGAGTTTGCAAGTTCTTCCCGTGCCTTCGTGGGTTTTCTCCGGGCACTCCGGTTTCCTCCCACATCCCAAAAACATGCATTAATTGGAGACTCTAAATTGCCGTAAGTGTAAGTGTGAATGTGAGTGCGGATGGTTGTTTGTATGTGCCCTGCGATTGGCTAGCAACCAGTTCAGGGTGTACCCCGCCTCCTGCCCGATGACAGCTGGGATAGGCTCCAGCACGCCCGTGACCCTAGTGAGGAGAAGCGGCTCAGAAAATGGATGGATGGATAATTATAGTATACTATTTTTAAAATATTAAATAATAAAACGTGCTTTTTTTTGGCATACAAAATAGTGGAAGAATTGCTGAAAAGGTTTTTTTTTTCTTCTCCGTAAAGCCTACCCTTTTGTCACTTTCACTATATTACTTGTGGTGTCATTGTTATACTTATTATTTAACACATTGTTAACACAGTATTCCTACAATCCTAAAAACAGATTTTTGTATTTTATGTGTGTTCTAAGAGAAGTGACGGTATACGGTTTACACTGTTTCATCTTGTGGTGTCAAGTCGGGCTGTGTTGGAGGTAGCAAGCAATGACAGCAGGGAAGGACATTCTGCCTTTACTGAAGCAAAGCTTACATTGAAGGTTTTCTTCCCCCATCTGAAATGTTATCTATTCAAACACTTCATACTCTTGCTCAAAAACAAAAAACCTCAGATTCCTGCCACTGCATCCGTGGTAACATAAACCTTAATTTCAACGCAAAAAAAAATAAACCTCTTGCATTTCAGCAGGGTTGTCGTGTCGTGTTATTTATAAAAATATAAATGCAGAATAGTCAACAAATTGATGTGCTCCTAATCTGCATAGTGATTAGGAACTTCATCAAGCATCCCTAATGAGTGCACCAAAAACATTGTGAGGATTAGATTGGCTTCGATAACGAAACTGCTCTCTTAAATCGAGATCCACTCACATTTTAAAATAAACAACTGTAATGATTCTTAATATTCACCAGAGGGGTTACTCTCTTCAGATGTTTGCCAGATAACTGCTGGATGCTCAAGTATACATTTAATAAAAATGTTTTGGTGTTTTCATTTTGCGGTTATTAGATCTCAAAGCTATGATTTTAGATCGATTTACTATCAACGAACAGTACCATGCTTATTTAGGTTGCTGCGGCTTCCTCTCACAATCGAAAAAAGGAAACTGAAGGTTGTCCAAAGGTGTGAATGTGAGTGTGAAAGTTTGTTAGCTAGTAGTGCCCTGCAATTGACCGGCGACCAGATCTGGGTGTACGCCGCTTCTCACCCCTAACCCGAATGAGGACAAGTGCTACAGAAGATGAATGGATGGATAGATGGATGGATGCATGGATGTTTGCATTGATCATGTCAGTTCATGATCTGGGAGGAAAATGGATTTGAACAGTGATTTTCAAATTGTGGTACAAGTAACACTCGTCGCGCGCAGGCTCCCTCTAATTGCTTAATTGAATGTTCAAACTGTGCATAATGTTAGAGTGGTTTCAACTTTTTCCCCCAGTACAGTACATTTTTTGAAGTACAGTTTAACATTGAAATATGTTGCATTTCATGGTTTATGTCATGAGCCGGGTTTTGTTGACTTTGTTTTGATTAGATTTTCACTTTTGTCATGCCATGTGTTTTCCCCCAGAGTCCCTCGTGAATGTGAATGGCTTGTCTTGCTCGTTAGGGTTTCGTTTCCACCTGTTCTCGTCAGCCCTGTCCCTGTATTAATTATGAAAAGCCTAATGTTACAAAAATAATATCTGTAACAGCCACAGATGGTTTGTTTCCCTTTGTCTTTCTTTTTATTGATTCGATAGCTTTTTATTAAATGCGCGTTCTCTCCAAGTCAGCCCTTTCCTGGCCTGCTTGTTCCCAACTGAAACTGGTTCATTGGCTTTTAATTAAACGTCAAGCTTCATTTTATTGCGCACTGTAAATACAATCTACAGAAGTTGTTAGTAGAACAGTCTGTGGTAATCCGCAGTCTTTTAAACTGCATAACACTCTCACTGAACTCATAATCTTTAGAAGAATATCTCTTCCTGAAATCTTTCAAGCATGACGACTGCACTGCTGCATTCATTTCGATCTCCTATTCTGAACAGACTTTTAGGCATTCGACAATGTATCAAAAACCACTTAAGCATGCGCCAGCTTCATCGTTGTGAATATCCCTGCTAAGCCTCAAGTGCTACCCTAAAATAATGCCTTAGAATGGAGGCCCTATCTATTATTTGTATCTCCGGGATTTGCCCTAAATGAGACCACCAGGAGTGGGTGATTACGGCCTCAATATAATAGCACAATATTTTAAGAGATTATGTTATAGTTTGCTATACTATATGAAATAAGCACTAATTGTTTTACAGTGATTGCTCCTTTGCACTTAGCAGCATTTGTTAACGGAAACTACATCAGTCTGCTTCAATTAAACGCAACAAAATTGGAAAAGTTGCTTCAGTAATTATTGTTCTTTTTAGCTTGTTGGACAAAAATGGACAGAATGGCATTTTATAGACTTTTTTGGAATGACGGATTCAAGGATTATGTTGTTTTTCCTTAATGAAAATTACATCTTTATTTTGGGGAAATCTTATTGAAGACCTTTTAAGGATTTGCTGAAACCTTTAGTGGCAGCATTCAGTGTGTACACATTAAATGAGTTTGTTATATTACCATGCTGTTATCAATTAAATAGGAGATCTAAATGTCTTGAGATTTTCTGTATTATCAGAATTATCATTATTTGCACGTTTGTTTGTGGTCACCATTATTTTCCCCCCAGGCAACGAGCTATGAATCACAGTGTGTCCTGGGTCACTTGGAAAAAAACGGATTATTCACTCCCTCCTCAAGCCTATTGGATGGATCACCAGAGGTCAAGTGCAGCAGGTCACCTGAACCTGAACATTCCCTTCAGCTCAGGGAACCCTGGGAGATCATAGAAAGCCTAAAGTGACTAAGAGCATCAGCTTTCCGAAGTGTGCACGTGTGCGTGTGCGTGTGCATTTCTTTCTTTCTTTCTTTATTTATTTATATATAATTTTCCCTATAGCAATTTGAGAGCTTGTTTTAAATATTTAATGTCTTTTTGTTTACTGCCCCTGTGGAGATTCTGTTTTAGAAATAAACTGAGGTACACTGTATTAATGCTATTTTCTTGGTTTCTTCCATTATAAAACATCATCATTTCCAGTAAATCTTTAAGTCGTATGGTATTTCAAAGAATATTGGGCATCAGTGCTATATGATAACTGAAAAGATATTTCAAGAAAAATAATGTCTGGTTCTTTTAATATTTAGTTACAGTGCAGTTACTTTTCCATTTTAAATCCTACAAACTGCTTATGAGAATGAAAGTTAAAATGCAAAATGATATATAAAAGGGGAAAACATTCCCTAACCCAAAACGGGGCAGCACCTAATGGTTAGCACATCGAGAGGTCTCACGTCTGAGTCTCGACTCGGGCCCTCCTGTGTGGCGTTTGCATGTTCTCCCGGCGCTTGCATGGGTTTTCTCAGGACACTCTGATTTCCTCCCACATTTCAAAAACATGCTTGTTACTTTCATTGAGCATTACAAATTTAGTGAATATAAATGGTTGTTGTTTATATGAGCCCTTCAAAGGGTTGTGAAAAAAAATGATAACATTTCTGCCTTGAGGCAATAAAACATTTATAAAAGCATATTTGTGCCGCCCGGAACCAATTTGCTTCACCTGGAACCATTTGGCCACTGTCCATGTTTACAGCACGGACATTTGTTACGGACGGACACACTGTTGAGCCAGTGAAAAACATTGCCAAAAATGACAGAGGAGCATCTGTAAGTGATTTTTAAGACACTGTTAGATGTGTAATGTACATATAACATGCTGTATGAGTGAGCTGTATGGTAGTTATTTTTTATTTTTTTTACCTAAAATACAATCGCTAGCGTGCTAATGTTAGCAAAGGCTAATTTTGTTGTCTCACATTCAGTTGATACCATACACTAGTACCAACATATGCAGGAAAAGGATATAAGTCCAGAAGAGAATAAAATGTATGTTAGTAGTAAAAAAAAACATGTTTTAAAAATATACATATCTATTATATCCATAGGGTAATCGATTCTAAAAAGATTTAATAGTGACAGCCCTAGCCCTGCGATTGGCTGGTGACCACTCCAAGGTGGTCCCTGCCTGTACCCCTCACCCACGACCTAAATGATGACAATGAATGGAAAAACCAGTATGGTTCTTGAACTCAGTTACACTTACTCATACTGTACTTCATAATAGGTTTCATCCATGCAAGATACTCTAAAATGTTCGTTGGTGGAGAATAGCATCCCTGGATAGTTAAAAGCACCTTGCATTACAACTCCACCAGCCCTTGTTCACCGTCAGTGAAATGTAATGTGATGCTTGATGGGTGCAGCTTTCTTGGAGCTATTGCCTTAATAACAGCTGTGAATTGGGCCACTGGGCTGTGCCAGAAGCTGCAGTTGGGGCAGCGAAGGAAATTGATCTTGTACAGCTCCCATTGTTATTATTAGATACCTTATTAATTACTTACAGAGATATAAAATATAGGACAGCGAACTGGCTCAGCTAGGGAGAAGTGTGCATGTACTTCGACAGAACATGAGGCTGGCCCTCTAACAACTGAGTCTTCCATGGGCCAAGACACTCCACTTTAATTAGTTTTTTTTTCTCAGCAGTCCAATTCATTGCGGATTTACTTTTATAATCCTTCATTTGTGTTATTTTATGCTTACTTTACCAAAAAAAAAGATTTTTTTGTACGGCAGGAGTTATTTATTTATTCCTTCTTTGAATATGGTTAAGACAAACACACTTTAAACAAAACACAAAGAGTGGTGATCTTTTATCACAAGAAATGGTCAGAGGCACGTACTGTATGCTTGCATGGGGAAAGGGTTCTTTATTTGAGTAAGCAATATCCAACAACTATTTGTAAAACAGCTTGTTACACAGTGGGATCAATAAATAGAACAGCACGTAACAAGTAGGTAAAACATGCATAACAACCGCAACTACTATGGTGGGAAAGACAACAAGTATCGTTACCGATAAATACATACTGTAATTCTTAACAACTATTTGCAAAATGCCGCTAGGCATGCTGGGGAGTCCAGCATCAACAAAAGGGATACGTCATCCCACTTCCAGTTGAAGAAATAACAATTGTTTACCTGTTGATGTGGAAATGAGGCAGACAAGAGGAGGAGTCCTTGCCTTTAGTTATAGCATGAGCCCATATCTTACCTCTTGCTTAAAGTCAGCTCGGATGTACACAAATTCACCCATGACTCTGAACAGAACAAGTAGTAGAAAATTAATGAATTAACCTAATGGAAAACTGAAAGTGTCATTTTGGTAGCTCCTACAGAGCCTATAAGAATCCACCAAGAGTCAAGGATAGAGACACAGTCTCACAAGTTACATAAAACCAGCCAGACACTCTCACACTTGGTTCTTATTGTCATTTAAAATTAAGCTCTCCTATTATCCACTCAATGTTAGTTATCAGTATAAGGAGCCAAGAGAACAAAAACAACATCGAGGCAAGGAATGAGGATTTTACTTAATCTATAGACAGAGAATACAGTCTGTTCCAAAGAGTCAGAAAGCAAACATTCAGTAGAGAACACAACAGTAAGAGCAGCAGGCAGAGATAAACACCAAAGTGAACTAGTACATCCATTCACCCGTCATCGGCACCGCTGATCCTTATTTCCTCAATTGCATCCTTTGTCGCAAGAATGCCGTCATTGAAATATATCCACAAGCCTCTTTATATTGACCCTGGCCACACAAGAAGAATTAAAGCATCTGCTGCAGTAATTTATCTTCAGACCTTGTTACTGTGGATAATTTATTACCTAAACAAGCCTTGGAAGCGACTCAACAAGCGCTAACACACCCACCACAAGCACTTTAGCTCTTGACTTCATAATTCTTGTATGACCAATAGATGTGGTCATGAAAATGCTGGCAGCAGTGATGGTCACCAAAATGCAGAAGCCTTTCACCCAAATGGTCTAAATACACATGTTGACTTTCAGGTACAACAAAATGCTTTTAGGCATTGACAGAACAGTATTTACAAAGTCTCTCTATTGCACTGCCAATGCACCAGCCTACATTAAAACATCTCTAAAATCTGCATGTTGTGAATATGCATCACGGAGGTAAGAGGAAGGCGCGAGCACCTCCTGAATGCAGCATCTGTCGCCTCTTTGTCTTCAATGAGTGGACCAGTTCCTGAGGCCTGCAAATAAGCACAGAGGTTCAAGTCACAGGCAGATTTCCAGCACTTTATTGCATAGGCTACTTAGTCATTATGCTATTGGAGAATATAATTCTTTCAAAGATTTATCAAACTTGAAACTGAAGAATATTTAACTCATTCACTGGCAACCTTCCCAGTTAACATGGATATTTGACTTCTAAAGCCATAAATGGCAGTGAATGTGAGTTATGTTGAGGTGGCAGATGCCTTTTCTCCTCATATGTCCTGTTTTGGGGTATTTGTTTTTCAGTCATCGGCAGTACAGTACTTGTGATTCACGTCATTCTTCATCGAGAAGTCTACGTCATTGGTTACAAATGCACCAGTGACTGGTCAGGTATATATATTGTAGCGTATATTGGTGTTTGGATAAAACTTAATTTATTTAAGAAATAAAGTCGTTGAAGCAGCGATGCCTGTGTTGCTTCCGGTTTAGCGTGATTTGACGCTTAGCGTTATAAATCAAGCTATTTTGTCTATTCGCCTAGCAGTGACCCACGTAGGCTAGGAAGCCCAGGTTCGCCTTGGCCGAACTGCGTCAATCATTATATGCAGCACCAGTCTTAGTTACATCATTCATTCGCCATTGGTCAATGCACCTGTCGATTATTACGCACTGTGTCCTCTTTTTGAAAAATCCAAATATGGGCTTTCTTCTCACAGTCAAAGAATTATGACTTCATTGTACACGTGAGAGGGAAAACTTCAAATAAGTTAAAAATAGTCTTCAATCATGCAGTGTAGATGGACGTAAGACAATTGTAAATGTCAGCTCATCTACACAAATAGAATTGTCAGACATTGTCCCGTTCATCCAAACGGCTCGTCCGCTGAAGTCTTTGAAATCTTTTGTGTTTCTCAATTCATGATCAATGGAATTGCAGTGACTGTTACACTCCTTTGTATTGATTTCAAGTTGTCTGTGGGTGTAGTCAATAACCCGGAGATGTAACTGGAGACTCGGGATCGCACAACCATGCCGCCACAATGCACTTCCCACACAAGCTGTGGCCATTAACAGAAGATTGCATGGCTTGTTAAGTGCTCAATAAGGAATCTAAAATGGCAACCATAAAGAGAAGTGGTTAGTTTGTACCTGTGGTATGGAATAAACCTTATAATCCTGAATGCCAATAAAATATATATGACCAAGATTGTAATGTTAAATGACACAATACATGTAAAAACAAACATTTATTGCTATAATACATCATGTACTAAAGGATAAAAATGGAGCATGTTAATATAGTTGACACTCCAACTAATTTGTCATGGCCTTACCTTAGTTGAATTTCTCCCACTGAGTTGTCTGTATTGTTAAAACGACAAATTGCAAGCTAAAAAATAAATGGTTGCTCGATTCCACAGCTTGTTTTCACTTCATTTCCCTTAGTTTGGATTTTTAACATTAAATTATTGATTTCTTAAATGACTGAAGATTGTTTGCCTGTGGACACAAAGTCCAACAAATGCATAAATATATATATATATATGCTGCCTATTTTATTAAAACACCCGTGGTGTACACATATTGTTAGTTCTTGTGGTTTCTTTGCATCGTTTCTCATTCAGTTTCTTTTTGTGTATTTACCAGCGTGAGTCCCGAGTCCATGGTGAGTACTTCAGTTTGATTCATAATGTATACCAAGTTCTTATGTTCATGCTGCCCCGCTGTGTAGAGTTTGTATTCGGATCTACTGTTTTCCAAAAGCAGCAAGTCTTTTGTCTTTTTTACTAATGTGAAGAGAATTGTCAAGGAAGTCGAAGAAAAGCTGCTGACACTGACATGCATATTTAAGTCAAGTACAGAAGGAAGTCAAAACAGTGGATGCCAAGCAAGTCGAAAAAGAAAGACCTCAGGGCATGGCCTTCGTTTTCTGCAATGTGAATAAATATGTATAGAGCAGATATTCTCAAACAGCACACATGTCCTAACTTTCAGGAGGATAAATGTAAATATTTCATATATAAAATGTAACTAACTGAAAAATTCAAACGCTTGTGTGAATAAACATGAGGCCTTTATTGGCTATAAACATGCTTTTTTTTTTTTTTTTTTATTACTGAGCTGTGTGGGTAAGAGGGGGTGGGATAGTGAAGGCATCACGTGACTTTAATATTTAAATTAATCTCACTGACCCCCAGGGGTGCGCACACCACACAGTGGGAATCCCTTATGCAAACAATTACTTTCGTTCCAAACCATTATCGTTGTGATATGACCATATTTGGACAAAAGGTTGTATTTGTTAACGCTAATGTCCACTTTATACACAATCCAAGCATTTTTACTGCTTCCGTTTCGTGTGCAGAGATCACACATCAGATTGTACACGGTTGTAAAAGGAGGTCGTCCCCTGAGTAGAAGTACACTATAAAAACCTTTGACTTACGTCACCAGCAAAAGCCGCCATTTACATAACCCCATCCATCTTCACAGGAAACCTATTGGTCACAAGAGAATACGTGAGCTCAGCTTGTTGATTCTGGACTGTAGCAAGTGTCAATATAGCCAG
Source organism: Phyllopteryx taeniolatus (assembly GCF_024500385.1). Lineage (NCBI taxonomy): Eukaryota > Metazoa > Chordata > Actinopteri > Syngnathiformes > Syngnathidae > Phyllopteryx > Phyllopteryx taeniolatus. Next base: position 9,449,361 of record NC_084502.1, read on the forward strand.
CCTGCAGGTTAATACACTGATGGATCAATGAGTCACTTCAAAGTTGCTTCTGGATCCCAGAAGACCACACAAAGCCTTTAAATCTTCTACTGGAATTCCAATCAGTACGAAATTGTCATTCTGTGATGAATGCCGTACGTACTGTATGTGGAGAAAATAAGCAGGTCCTGCATCAGAACTTTCGCTTGATTTGATGGACCTATTAAATGAACTCAATCCCCTTATTTATTTTCATTGATTCATTTCTGTAGTTTATTACCTCAAATTAATGTAGTATTGCTTGTGTCATACTGAATTCAGCCAATTAGCTCTCCATACAAATGTATCTTGATTTTTCCAACTGGAGCCTGATAAATATGTATGGTTAAAATATCATGTTGTTTGTTGCTTCATGCAGAACTAATTACAGTTTGATGACAATTTTTAATGATGTAGAATGTGGTCGACAACCACTTAATTTTATGAGATGTGTCTGTCATTTTTTAATTCAATATGAATACATTTGTGAACAACAACACACATTCTTGGTGTTCTGAAACCTTGAACCATATTACCCCTATTCTACGATTATATGGTGATTCCGCCTTTTTAAAATTGATTGAGCAGTTGTACTTGAGTCCCTGATTCATTACTGAATTGTGAAATTATCATTTATTGAATTTTGAAGTCTCATTTTGGACAGTTTTAAACTCACTGTAAAAGTGCACAATGGATCTGGAAACTGTGTGTTCATTTTCTGGTCTCACGTTACATACTGTAGAATGAAACCTAATCTTCAACCAAATTTTGTCATCTCCTCCATCGTTACAAGCATGTGTTCATTGATATATTCAGGAAAGAAACAGCTTAGAGCCAAAAGAAATTATAGAGCAGTTCACAGCTTTGTTTTTTGCAATGAACTTTTGACATTCACTATTTTTTATTAATGTAATCCTTGCCAATGAGATTACAGCTCACATTTGTTATACATTTTATATATGAGGATGCTGTCTTGAATTAAGTAGAACTGGGCTGATGTGGTGTGAGGTGTTCAACCACGGCCAATGATTTTCTATCTATATAAAGGTTAATAAAAACTCTAAATCACTGAAAGCTATAAGGATTTTATGAACATTATGTATTTATGCTGTGTATTGCCCCATGCACAGGACCATGGGATTTCTATAGGGAACATAAACCCCAATTTAATGAGTGCGTTTGTTACAAAGATGACTTTCCCCCCCCTTTTGTCCACAAGCACACCAGCGTTTGAAAAACACATTTCATTTGATGTGTGAGCACTTGGCTGTTGAATTTATACAACCCCAATTCCAGTGACTGTTGTGTTAAACATAGATAAAAACAGAATACAATGATTTGCAAATCATGTTCAACCTATATTTAATTGAATACATTACAAAGACAAGATATTTAATCTTCAAACTGATAAACTTGTTTTTAGCAAATAATTTTTAACTTAGTATTTTATGTTTGCAACACGTTCCAAAAAAGCTGGGACAGGGTCACGTTTACCACTGTATTACATCACCTTTTCTTTTAACAATATTCAGTAAATGTTTGGGAACTGAGGACACTAATTGTTGAAGCTTTGTAGGTGGAATTCTTTCCCATTCTTGCTTGATGTACAGCTTCAGCTGTTCAACAGTCCGGGGTCTCTGTTGTCGTATTTTACGCTTCATAATGCGCCACACATTTTCAATGGTAGACAGGTCTTGACTGCAGGCAGGCCAGTCTAGTACCCCCACTCTTTTACTACGAAGCCACGCTGTTATAACACGTGTAGAATGTGGTTTGGCATTGTCTTGCTGAAATAAGCAGCGGCGTCCATGAAAAAGATGTTGCTTGGATGGCAGCATATGTTTCTCCAAAACCTGTATGTACCTTTCAGCATTAATGGGGGCGATCCATTGTTGTTGTCGTCACCATGGTAACGAGGGTAACCGGTCGCGTTGACTGGTGAGACGTTTTCTGGTTCCGCCCCTCCTTATCATTATTGTTTACTGATAAGGATGTCGGCCAATTTCCATTTTTCTTTATTTTAATGCACTAATTACAAGGTGTTGGCAGCTTCATTCACTACTTCAGGATGTACACTACTGTTGCTTGCCAGCACATGGATCAACGAAGCCCGAGAGGGAATGTGAAATCTCGACACGTGTGGAATAAATTGACTTTGAGAATGTGAAAACAGCTTGATTTGTTCTGTATTCGAAATGTATTGCTTCAGTTACTTAATAACCTGGTGCCAGTTCTGGCATTGTGGGTTTAATTAATAATTTGTTATGAATTCATGTTTATATTAATTTATAAATAGGTTATACATAGCCTAGTACCTTTATGGTTTTTTATTTCTGCTTTTCTAGACAGACATGACAGCACTGTAAAATGCTGCTCCCAACACAACAAGTCAACTCAGCTTTTCTTGCATATTAAATGTGACAGAAAATGCAGTTATTGTAGGATTAAAAAATAAAACTCACAACAAAAAAATGGCAAGATGTAGCATTACTGAACTAATTATTTAGTTGTGTAACCAATGGGTCTGAGAACTGCTTGTCATTCACACAATACATGCTGATTTTATTTTAATTCTTATAATTCGTTCCTGTTGCTAGTATTTGTGTGGATGGAAATAACAGCTAAGGACAACATCGCACTGCTTTTAATCTGAGCACAATTGCACATTCACTTGGTTTGTGTACCTCAAAAAAATACTTCAGCGCTGTCCATTCATAGTGTCTTAAAAATCAATTTATCGCTATTGCAACACATTGGACGAACTGAGGAACATGCATATGTCAAAGTCAATGGGTACAGAATCAACGTGTATTGTACAGTGTATATTTAAACACTAATCCATACATCAGTATCAGTTTTGGAAGGGTGGATTATGTCACTTTCCAAAGGTGGTGGGGCTGAGATGTGTCACTGATAGCGGAAGTGGCTCCATCATATGTGTCGTATAAATGGAATGAACCCTGGAATAGAGAAGACTTTCATCTGTTCTGATAAGACAGTCCTGATTACATCTAAATGTAGAGCAACGTCTGGTAGACTATCAATCAAGAACATGAAAAAGGGGGGATAGGCCTGGAAGGGGGACTGCAGGAGTAGAATCCTTTTAATTTCCTATAACGGTTTCCATTAGCTCTCATCACTACACTACCATTAGAGTTGCAAATCGTGAGGGCTACTGCCTCCACCACCAGTGGGAGAGAGGGAGCTAATGTAGCGTTTTCATGCTGTTTTAGTCTCACATACCGCCCCCGTGATGCCGCCTTCGGCCTCTTTCTAAGTGTCTTTTTAGACGTTTTCCACTCTATCACATGCCATTCATTTTTTCTCCTCTCAGCCCCATCTGCCTCCCTCGGCCCTCGTGCAAGACTTGAAAAAGCTTTAGGTCTTTGTGTGTGTGTGTGTGTTTCCCCCTGCTTAGTACATTTGCTGGGGTCAGTCAAGCTTCAAATGAAGTGAAGGAAGGGGTTGCCTTTAATTGTGCTCTTTTTAGAGTATCGAGCCAGAACCGGTTTATGTTGTTTTCATGATAGGATTAGCAAATGCATTCGTTTTGGACTGCCAGAGAAAGAGCATTGTATGGTTTTTGAAGAAAATGTTTTCATTCAAATATCCCATGCCGTCAAAATCAATATCTTTTAATGTTTTAAACGTAATATAGATCAAAACAAGTCTGTGACACGGTTTAAGTTTGACATCTACGAGGTCTGTCGTTTGTAAGCAATAATCGATGGAATGCAAAAAGCATGCAAAACGAATGGATCAGAATTAGGTGTGTTTTCATGTAGATACCCTTCACATTATTGTGTGCACCTGGAACTTTTTGATAACTCCTGCTACCAATACCGAGACAGTATGAAAAAAAGCAGGCCTGGAGAAAGGTGAGCGAGGACATTGGTTTATCTGGTGAGTACTTCTTGACAGCTCTCTGTTGTAGACTACCGGTACTTTACTCTGAACCAAGCTAGTAATAGCATTAGCCACACATTACACACACTTAGTCTCTCTCTTATTCACACACACACACACAGCGACACACAGACAAACACACACACACTCTCTCTCTCTATTAAGAAATATAAGAAATGGTGTTGGTATCAACCAGTGAAAGCCCTTCCTCGTCTCCAGTACGTGTGGCGCAAATGAAGTGAATACACGTTCGGTGTGTACACTACTTCCGCAGTCAAATTAAGCAGAACAGCGATCCAATCAGAGCAAAGCTTAGTTACATATTTAATATTAATGAGAACTCCATCCCTTTAAGACCAACTAGAATAGCTTGAAAAAGGGCATCCTGGGCATTTCCAACCAAAATTATCTTGAAAACACGATTGAAGGACATCAAAGATTCGAAAAAATTATTTAAAAAATAGGTGTGGCATGGGGCCTCTGAAAATAAGACAGTTTGTAGTTTGAACTGTTCCTCCTTTATTTGATAACCTCCTCAGACTTGATGAACGCCCTCTCACAGGTCACTCAAAGCCTCAGTGCCATGCTGTAAGAATCAGAATATACTGTAGGAGTTTTTGTGTGTACCAGTATTCCTGTGGATCATCTCTTCTTCTCGTATTGTTTTCGGCTAGGTACCACTTATTCTCCACAATGGCATCCATGGTGGCATTGCGTCTTTCTCTCTTTTGATCCGCTGTCATATCTGGCAGAGACCATAGTTAATCTAAAAATAGTTGAATCACTGATTGGTCATAATCATACAGTATATACCACATATGGATGTGTGGATATACAGTGTGTGGAGTTTGTTCTCCCCGTGCCAGCGTAGGTTTTCTCCGTGCACTCTGGTTTTCTAGTACAATCTAAAAACATGACCAGGAGGTTGATTGGAGACTCTAAATTGTCCATAGGTGTGAATGTGGGTGCGAATGGTTGTTTGTCTATACGTGCCCTGTGATTGACTGGCGACCAGTTCAGGGTGTACCTCGCCTCGCGCCCGAAGTCAGCTGGGATAGGCAGCAACCCTAGTGAGGATAAGCGGTTAAGAAAATGGATGGGTGGATGAATCAAGACCTAGCAGAGCTGCTTATACCATTTGCTTTCTCTGTTAGACCTGACAATTGAACAATTTCAGGATTTGTTATTATGCCGGAGCATTCTGCTTTTAACCTTTATACTTTCTATACATGCTTTATTTTTTTCCGAGAAACCGAAGAACTTTGAACCTAGGGTTCAATAGAGTGGCCATTTTCATAAGCTTAAGTGACTTGTTAAGTGACATATTTTCTCTGACCCATCATAGGTTGTCAGAGAGCTGTCTTGCCACATCATTCATCAGATGGTCAGAGTTTGCCCGCAGTGCATAAAGTATCATCTTTATTCTGGGTATTGTTTTTGGCTAAAAACGGGGGTAACCATTTCTGTAAATCAGAAGGGCTAATGCACGTCCGTGTCGTCAAATAAATACTCCGGCACCTGGTCAGATTCTGGATTCACCATCCTTGATTTATTAACGAAAATAACAATACAGACAATTTAACTAAGGTGTAGCAAAGGTTTAATAGTAACAGTCTCAAGACCGGAATCAAATAGGAAGATCGGCCCCTGGAGAAGACTGAAGAAAATCGTATTGCTCTCTTCTTTTATCTTCATCTTCATCTTACCCTTCGCGACCTGGGCCCACTTCTGTGGGAGTAGGGTGCAAATCGCTTGCCCCTCATCTCCTTTCCCGGAAGCAAACACATCCTGCCCAAAAACAGATTTTCCGATCCCCACAATCCTTTACAGTCTTTTACACCCCTGCGCAATCTTCCCCAGCAAATGCAATGTTCATTACATTATAAAAATATAACATAATAGTAAATCACAATAAAACTGTGCCTATCCCGAATTTGTACAGGCCATACTTTCCATGTAAGTTTAGCTTACTACTTACTAAAGTACATTGATTATATTTAGCATTAGCAAAATCAATTGGGTAAAAAAAAAAAAAAACTACTTTTGTATGATTTTTGACACAGATGCATTTGTTTCTTCTGATAGATCTGCTGTTGCTTGGTGAAAACGGATTAGGCTTAGTGGTTAGACTCTATTGTCTGATGTTCATGCAAAGTCAGTGGGGTTATGTCAGTTTTCAATGTTGCCAGGTCTGCTGCCACTGGCTCTCTCTCATATGAATTAGCCGTTCCAGCATGAGGAATCTTCTGTTCCAACACATGTCAAAATCTATTATGAGCTTCATGGCTGTATTGCCATCACCAACTGAACTCCATCCAGTCTCTCCCTACCTGATGTGCTTGTCTGGAAATGTGTGATTATTTTCCTGACTTTTGCAAATTTTTCACATGGGGCAGAGACCTGTTCAAATTATTTGTTTTTTCCCCCAAAACTCAAGATTTCCCCAGAGAGCACAAATGGAAGAAGCCCAAGTGAATTCATTAGCAACTGTTACAGTAATTATTTTCATGACTATTGGTTAGTCATGTTGTATGTTTTTTTTTGGTACTAAGTCACAAAAAAATGCATATTATTTACATGAAACTTTGTGGTTAGATGGCACATTTCCATAGCAAGAAGACATTACATTTTGGTGCATATCAGATTAATCATGGGGACTGAGGAATTAATTTTTATTTTATCAGCACGCAATATCAAACATGCCTTCATGTCTCCAACTTTGTGGAGCTGCTTGTACAGTAGCTCGTAAGGAAGGATTTCATATTATTACATTTTGGTTAAAAAATCTTATAAACTGTGACTATAAACTTACTATGTATATAATACAACTATAAAATGTGAAAATATATGTTTTTTTTGGTTAGTTTTTTTTACCCTTTTGACAGTTTCACTATTTGGCTGTTTACCCATACCCCAAAGTTAGTACAGTACAGTATAGATTTTACATCGAGCACACAGTGTCAATCAACTGCAACTTTGTGTTATTTTGCGGAGTATTACTGCATGAGTCTACAGCACCTTACATCTCCACATTCCAGGTGATTTTAATACTTTCCCTTTGTTATGTGACATTGTTTGCTTTATTCATAACACTCATTGAGACCTGATCATTTGTTCTTATTGAATAAACTTTTATGCATAAGATAACAATGTGAATAAAAGGATGTGTTTAAAACCGTTCTTTGCGAGGAATGCTTTGTGTTGCTTTGCAGGCCACAATCTGTCTAAACTGGCGAAGGTGTGTGCTCCACTTGGAGTTAAAGAGTGTGTCCTTGTTAGCAATGTCCTTCGCTTCTTCAAATGCTAAGTGGCATTGAGAAAATGCCGCTTCATTAAATGTCTGGCATTATGCATGCATTGATATTTGCCAGAGATGGAGGGACTAGAGTCGACTCCAGTCAAGTCATTTGACTCGAGTCGACTCTAGTTGCCAGTTTTATGACTTGCGACTTGACTAGATTTTAATTAGGCCTTTTTGTTTCTTTTTTGAAAGAAAGAAACGTTTTGGAGCGGGATGGGGTGGGGTGGCCGGGGTGGGGGGCATTCGTGCCAACCTGGCAACACAGTCTGCATTGTTGCGGACTAAGCTAATTTAACAGTTTAGCTAGCTGGACAAACATTAAGTTTCATAGACTGGCTTGAGGCATTTAAAAATAACAATGATTTGATTGTGAATGTGTAGTGGTACACTCGCCTGACTTTGGTGCAGGCAGCGTGGGTTCAGTTCCCACTCAGTGACGGTGTGAATGTGGGTACGAATGGTTGTCCGTGTCTATATGTGCCCTGCGACTGACTGGCGACCAGTTCAGGGTGTAGTCTGCCTTTCGCCCGAAGTCAGCTGGGATAGGCTCGAGCGCCCCGCGACCCTAACCAGGATAAGCGGTGTTGAAAATGGATGGATGGATGATTGTGAATGTTTTAGTAGAGCTAAGTAACGTAAATAGGGGTGGAACTGTTTATGATAACTACCCGAACCTTTCGTTTTGGTTCATTGACCCGCAAAACTCTTTTTTTCACTCGCTCTCACTCGCGAAGCCGTGTGCACACTAGAGTAGAAAGTAGCGCCTAAAATATAATGCCAACCACTGAATGCAGAGGAAGTGAAGCTGCATTGCTAGCGGTCAGTTGTGGAGATTTAAATTAAAAAATAAATAAATGTGGAGATGTTTGCGTGCATGACGAAAGAAGCGGCACGAGAAGATGCCAGGTGCGTTATACGTCTGCTGTATCGTATCACATTACATCACGATCACAAAATCAATGAAATTGTGAGTAGCTACGTGTGAATATACTATCATTTTTATACTGCTGAGCGTTTATTGAAGTGTCACCATTAAAATCTCATCTGTTGTATCGGCACTTTGATAAAGCTGCCCGCAGAGCATATGAGCGTATGAAACATAACCTTTAATCTAATAACAATTGTCAATTTTCCACAGTCAGTGCGTCTAAATAAGATTGTTTAATTCTGAACACGGCCACATTCCTAGTTATGAGCATGTCCACACGTAAGCAATCACATTATCTCTGTTATTTATTTTTACTTCTCTCGAACATATTTATATATATATATATATATACACGTCACAAAAACCTGGCAATTTAACATGAGTGTGTAGACTTTTTATATCCAGTGTTAATACCGTTAATAGGGATGTGCCAGTCGTGGCTTTTGTTTAATGGCACGCTCTTAAGAAACGTAGGAGTTAAAAGGCTGTCACCACAAAGTACACCGCTTAGTTTATTCAGTAAGAAAGTTGAGTTAAATAGAGTTTAAAATACAACTTTACAACAATTCAATGAATTAAATCCATCATAATCTCTGTTGTTGTCCATTTGACTTTTATAAGGTGTGAATACTGTTTTTTTTTTTTTTTTTTTAGTGTTTTAAACATTTTATTACCACTTAAATATATGTTGCAACTGGATCAAGATTGTATGACTTGCTTAAAACCAAGTAATGCTATCTAGTCTGCAAAAAAATATAAAGGTTTCCTTATTTGCCCGTGCTCTAGCCTGCCAAGTAATTATGGTATTATACTGCCCACAAGCAAACAGATAGGTCTGGGATCATAAACGCATGATCTCTTCCTAGCGCTTCAGCGCCAGTAGTAAACATCCCTTTATATCACCAAATAGTTGGGCATTGCACATTGTGGTTCAGTAAGTGGCTGAACCATGATACATCTTAGATGTCTGTAGAAATGTTTCAAACATCGTCTCCAGCACAGTAAAGTGTTGATTTTCACTACAGCTTCAAGAACAGTCTTGTAAAAATGTGGGTTTCATTCTTGGATTGGGTCTTCTCATTTGGAATTAGCATTTTCTGTGTGAGTTGTCTCTCTGTACTCCAGCTTCTTTCAACAGATGCAAGGATTTGTGTTAGGTTACATGAACTGGATTTAAAAAGAAAAGGTTGAGTTTTTTTTGCAATTCAGTTGTAAAGGTTACAGGTCACATTAATGGTGGAAAACGTTTTAAAATGATTACGCTAAGTCTTTTTTATATCACAAAAACCTGGCATATGAACAGGGGTGTGTAGACTTTTTATATCTACTGTAGGTGTGAATCGTAGTCTATGTGACTGACGTCAGGTGTGCCCCACCTTCCACATCAATGTGATTATTCCTCCTGTGTAAAATGTAGAGACTTTTTGTGAACTTTAAAGTCCAAATACAGCAGCACGACACAGAAGTCGAATGCCCGGACATCTGTCTTGGAGAACTGTAATGTGCATCTCATAGTCATGATGAAGTTACTCACCATGAACTCGCCACAACAGCTCACAGGAGGTGACAGCTCATTGTTCTCCCAACCATCTGATGGTTCATTTGCTCTCTTCATCATTGACAAGGTGACTGTGCTGCTGTGCAGAGTGAGAGACATTCCTCACGGCAAAAATAGGAAGCTCAAAAATAAATTATGTGAAACAATCATAATCTACCTCGGGCCTCGTAACACCAAACTCAATTGTATGAGGTTTCTTGTATCCTAAAATCATAGAGGAAGAAAAAGCATGTAGCAGTTAAGTTCCAGTTTGGTGGCTTCAGCTTTCACACAGGCCGACTCAACAGTCTAGCCCACCCACACAAGGATTTAAAAGTGTTAGCCGTAGCATTATGTTCCTCCAAATTAAGACTACTTCTCACTCAAATCCTGCTGCAGCCTGTACCAAAATCTATTTTAGACTTAATATTTCTCATCCATCTGGATGAAATGGAAACCTTCCTGTAAACTGAATTAGGGATTTCAAATCTCTGTAATTATTGCACACTGCTGGCTGTCCCGCCTGATTTTTACTTTTCCCTGGGAATGTATGAAAATGTCTGTAAAAACATCAATTAGGGATTTAAAAAAAATAATAAAATGCCTCAATGGACGAAGTGCATGCAGCACTTCTGCATTCAGTGTAAGATCGCACGTTTACTTCCGGTTGGCATGTAAACGCATCGTGACAACATGGGAAACGTTAAAACTCAAAACCTAGTTGATGTTGAACATAGCGCACACCGCAGTGCGCAGGATATTATATATATATTTATATATATATATATATTATACAGTATGTGGTATGAGAGGAAGGAATAAACACAAGGATGCTTTATGTCTTATATCTTATTATCAGGAGCCTGAAAATATGGAGGGGGATGAAAAAAATTAAATGAGAAATAAGTCAATCACAAAATTAGTACCGTAATTTCTCGTGTATAATGCGCACTCATGTATAATGCGCACCCCCGAAGTTGACCTCAAAATTCTGGAAAACCCTTCAACCGATGCATAATGCGCACTATAGACTTTTGACATTTTTTTGGGGGGGGGAAATTGCACATTGTACACGAGAAATTATGGTAAGTAAAATCAAGTTCCAATACGACAGTTTGAGACCAAGAGCAACTGTCTCTCTCTCTAGACAGCTGCCATATTTTAATTGGGTTATCATTAAATATTTGTTAAAAACACTTCTGGCTGACAGTTGAACAAACCACCAGAATATAATGTCATATCTTTATTCCCTTTTAATCTCCCAATATTATGACTGTAATTATATGACTTTATTCTGGTACTGTGTCTGTTTCTTCCTTTCATGCTTTCAAATGAAACAAATGTCATTGAGTTTTAATTTTTTAATCAAATATTCACCAACAGCAATTTATTTTAGCAAGTTCTGTAAAAAGGAGCAAATACTTATAAAATTTTGGCATGATGAAGGATACACAATATTATTATTTTTTGTTGGCTAGTGGAAATATTGTAATCATGTTCATGTTTAGTTGAGTAAGAGATCAAGATGGAATATATTAGCTACACAATGTCAGTGTATTATACACCATTTTGTCCATCAATGCATCTCATGTGTTATGAGTAATATGGAGCTTATACATTTGAGATGGAAGATCCTGATGTGCAATGTTTATGCAACGACCTCGGATCAGGATTCAGCTTTGAACAATATTTATGTGTTAACAACTCTTCACCGTCTTCCTTTTGTTGATCTTTAATGAATCATGAATCATGAAGTGGATTTTTACACATCGGACTGCCGCACGTGATCCAGTCAGGGATATAAAGGGCCCTTGAGATGTTTGTAGATTTAAGTCGTAACCTTCCAATTCAAACGCGGAGGCCGTCAGTAACAACCCGTGTGTTTTGGGAATCTATGTTGTAACATTCAGCCAAAAGTGCAGCATTAGAATGATCAAACATCGTAGTAAAACTTAATTGGCGTGCAAAAAGAGAATTCACAAGCTGGTACGCTGCACTAAGCTGCTGCTCTTAAGGATCCATGTGAGGCTCGTGTGAGTCAGGTTTTATTACAGCCTTTAATGGAGCACTGAGGGTTGAGGGGCCCAATAAACCCATTTCATAATGAACAGGGTGAGTTACACGTTCCATGCGTTCTTTCAAAGAATATTTGCTTCATGCGGGCAACATGTTATCTCTGTTGTAATTCACTCTGTAAGTGCGGAAGGAAGGAAACATTACCAACCTACATTGTCTTCAAAATGAAAGGCAAAGAAAACTATATGCCTCCACTTTAAAATACAAGGCAGGCGGACAACTTGAAGTGACAATTTAATCATATAACCATGGCGTGGATGACATTATACTTTAATAAAGACGGCCAGCTGCATGCCTCATTTACGACTTGGCAACGGTGTCTAAAAGAGTGACAGTAAGGGTGACAGTAAGAGAAATTAAGAATAATGGATGAATCATAATTATGTTGACCACAGTGAGTAACACAAACACAGTAATAGTATTAACACAAAATAAATAGGGTTAAGCAGAAGTCGACCAAACAAAAAGTAACCTGCTAAAAAAACAATTTAAAAAAAAAACAGGAACACACACTTTAACGATGCATGTGGTGGTGTAGGAATTTTCACAAATGTAATTTTTTTAAACAATAACTGTCAAACACATCACACTCTTCCGTTTGATTACAAGTGGCAAGCATATGGTAACAAGCCAGCCTGTGGTTATCTAGCAAGCGGCTAGTGCGAGAACCTAAAGCACAGATATGAAGAGAAGACGCGATATGGCAGCATGGCGGCCATGTTGGCAGGGGTGACCAGGGTGTCTCGGCAACGCATGGATATTGAAATTAAGTCGTACCTTGCTCATTTTGCAACTGATTTTCATGACATTGACTTTTTTTGTCAATGTCAAAGTGTTTGCTATAATACACAACATTTGAAAAAAAAAAGTGAATGGTTATTCCCAGTTCCCTTGTTGTAATTGTACGTCGTTGTGCGCATCCGTAGGCACCACAATGTCACAGCATTGTGTTGGAAAATGTATCTTTAATATATATATATAACATATTACTTCTATTAGTTTTAGACAACCTTCACATGCTTTATTGTTATGTTGTTATGTTATGACTATTAGCTCTGTGTGCGTAATACTTGTTCTTAGTTATGTTAGACAACATTCACATGCTTTATTGTTATGTTGTGACTACTAGCTCTGTGTGCGTAATACTTGTTCCAGCTGGACATAGATAATTGTTTTCTTTCTCTGTCTCCCTCACTTCGATATAACAAGGCGGATTTTAGTCTGGGCTTCAGTAAGGGGTGACAACTCGTTCCTCTCTTTGCAAAGACTCTTCTTTCTTGTTTGTAATAAAAACCCACAAAGACAAGATTTCTTCCTTACTTATTCTGTCAGAAAAGGATTTGTCAAAACAGCATCCTTGTTCTTTGGGTTTTCTTACCATCCACACACATGGAATGCGCAGACACTTTGCCCCTACTAGCTTAGCGTCGCCGTAGGCATGCAGCTCAAAAGAAGCGTGTCGTATCTACCTACCGGTATGTTCATACAGTATCTATGAGCTAAAGTAGCAGTCCGCATCCTCACTCAAAGAAGATCCAAAATAAAAGTGCCTTGTTTACAAAAGATATATATATATATATATATATAGTATACCACAGTTGCATACATACAGAATAAGAGACAGCAAAGATAATCCAAATGTTGCGGATAAGTCCTCACTGTATCGGCATGGTAATTGATGTGTGTAGAATGGGATAAAAAATTAAATAAAAAAACGTTTTGAAGGTAAACAAATGGAGGAAAAGAACATTTTTACGATTGTTCCAGAGTAAAATATATCCAAATGTATCTTAGCCACTTGTAATAACTTTAACGTAAGTATTTCTGTAATGTAGCTTCTCATTTCTGCGTCTCTACTCGTACAGTAATTGTGGAGGTTCATCTGTCCCTCCCTGCTGCAAATTCCTGGGCCGTCCGTGTCTGTGACTGGACCTTAATGGGGGGTTTCAACTGTGACCAGGGCAGGGGCCGCTACTTTTCACACTTCTGTCAGCCCACATTACGACATTAAAATAACTGCCTGTGTATTCTCGAGGTGATATGCCAAATACGGAGGCCGTCCGCGATTGATTCGTTAATTCATAGTCCCTTGCCATATAAAGCCTTTGGCTTTATACAAAATATATTTAGGATGTGAAAAAAATCAAATATGTCATTGTACTGCAATAACTGTATTGCGATGGAAACAGTGTGCCACGGTTATACTGTTGTGATGTCGTTACAATAAGTAAAAATGATTTTCTTTAATGTGTAACTGATGTAACTGATTTTATGGTGCTTCTGTTACAAATCAAACTTCATTTGTACAGCACTTTTCATACAGTGAAATGCTAGTCAAAGTGCTTTAGATCGATAAAATCAATCAAATGTATTATTTTGATGGGGTGGGGTGCGTGACTTAACATGTTCTCGCTGATGTCAGTAGCGTGTTCTTAAAAGGATGGAAAACACCACAAAATGTTATAGCTTGAGATGATTTGAAGAAAAATAAGGAGCCTTTATTCCCAAAACCAATTCTTCAAACATTCCCAGCCCCCTCGTGCACATATTGGAGCACAAGTTGCTGATTTAATCATCCAGATTGAACAGCTGCTGACGGATTCTTTGAATGCCTCCTCTGCTCGCTTTCCACACTTTATTTTCCTCTCTGCCTTTTGCCACAAACTTGACAAAGGAGCATTGACTCGTCTCCGAAATATCATTCAGCCCAGAGTGGCTACGCATCTTAAAGGGCAGCACGTTGAGTTGGGTGTGTTTAATCAATTTGATCTGAGCGTAATTTATACAGAGAAAATAATGAACTGGCCAACCTGTATTAAATGGGGAAATGGTTCAGAACAGACAAGGCAGGAATGGATGGCTTTGACAAGTTTTCCAGGCCACTTAAGGGTAGTGGCTCCCAGTGTGCGCAGGTGGGGGCCCATTGGTTCCTGGTGGGTCTTTGAAAGGCCCTATCGAATTCAATGTTTTAGCTCCCCGGGGTAAGCTCAATAGCTCTTTTGGTGAATTAGGCAGCGGGCTGACCATTTATCAAAGAATATTTACAGTACAGCAATCCCAAAATTCTTATTAATACACATCAGAGCTAGAGACAACCTTAGTGGATAATCATGAGATTTACAATCGTCTGGCGTTTGGCGTGCGAGGTTGGGAAGGGGCAAAATCAGCACAAAAAGAGGCCAATTGTCTTTATGTCTGTAGGGGGCCTAAGCTTGCTAGTCCCACAGACAGAGGTGGGTCGTTTAGCCAAAATGTGTATACTCAAGTAAGAATACTGTTACTTTAGAATAGTATGACTCAAGTAAAAGTAAAAAGTACTCCTTCAAATAATTACTCGAGTAAGAAAGTGAAAAAACTGCTCGGGAACTGAGTAACTGGTGATTGATTTATCTTTTATTTTTTCAGTATGTGCACATCACACAGACGGAAATATGAAATAGGAATGTGTAATTATAGATATTGCCGAACAATATCACTTGAAATAAAATATTAATTAATCAAATCATTATAAATAAGGAAAATTCAGCCACAAGAAAAGGACCTATAACCGACAAGGCCACAGTTCCTCCATTTTCAGTTCCTCCATGCAATACCTTTGCATGCATTTGCAATTTAGTGCAGCAGTAAACTTAAATAAAAGTGGCAACATTCAACATTGTGATCCACAATTTGTGGACAGCATGTTTGCATGCTTTTATGTGGTTCAACAAAAAGAGTACAGTAGAGTACACTGTACGTGTAGCCTCAAAACCCGTTACAGGCTCGCAGTATTTCCGTCGCAATCGCCGGGTGAAGAGTCACAGACTTTTTTTCCCCAATTGTCCAGTTCTGTCTCTTTCAAGCGTGTGGCATGGTGTGCAGTGGACCTAACTGAACATGCCTGTCATTAAAGACACATGAAGATAGGTTGTGCTTCTTAATTGAGGTCATATTCACAATTATGTAAAGGTAGAGAATTGAATGTTGGTCCTTTGGTACAAAAGCACAGATTAAAGAGGGTAATATTAAACAACTTTTTCTTGACACACTTGTTGTGCTGGTAATAAAATATGCCAGAATGCATTTTGGCTATAGGAGTTTTATCCTGACGTTTTATACTGGCTCCCTGCCACTGGCCAGCCTTCCAGAGAGCCAGCCGGATGGAAGTGGCCGATAAGCCTTGCATTTGTGCTCCCCGAGCCGCAAGCCTTGGCTGGTGTTATAAGCTTGAACTCAAGTTTGAAATTTACTTGGACAGAGAGCCCGGCTGCTTGAAGACATGTGTAATGTAAATGAAATGGGCACACGCTCTACAGATCCCTGACGGCGCGCCAGACGAGCCCATCCCCTCTCGCTCCGTCTTCCTCTCGAGCTGTCTCCATTCGTGATGTGGCACCAGGACGTCAGAGTGATAAATAGTTCACCTTTACATGCCAGGAAAGCCTGTCTGCTTCTGTCGCCTTGAAGTAGACCACATCACGTCTGGAACTAAAGCCAAAGAGGATCGTGCTGCAGGCACTAGTCACACGAGCGAGGGGAAATTGCAAGATGCGTACATACAGAATAGGAGCATATTAAAGTGATAGAAAAGAGATGACCAAAACAGTTGACATTACACTACCATATATACTGAGACCACATCTTCAAGTGATCTCTGTCTGTTTGTTTGTTGTCAAAGTTCACAGAGACATCTGTGAAAACAATCGCAGAAGATTTGGTTTAAACCGAATCAAACCTGACAAGTGTGAATACACCCAAACATTTCTTTGCATAACCATATTCGCAAAAGTAGGATTGTATCTGACTAGGTGCCTGAAACTCTATACAGGCCAATACATGCTTTGCGCATCTACGGCCTGCGGATGCTGTCCGCAATTTGATTTATTTATTTTTTATTTTTTTGGTAAATTTCCGTTCGTTGACTTCATTTCATTCCAAACATCTCCCAATATAAGATTCTCATTCACAAGATAACGTTTCCTCCCAAGGGTCCAAAGTGGGTATTAAATAGAATCTTTAGGGAGAGGGGTTCCACTGGTAACTTGATTTTAAGCGGATGGATCATGGCTCCCACCAGGCTGTGGTGTGTGCATTCCATAATAGAAGTGGGGTTGGCTGCAACGAGAGCAGATATGTGCTTCCTGTGTGTTCACAGAAGCAAATGAATGCATTAATGGAGTACTTGAATAATCTTGTTTGCTCCCTCATGAGCACCAGTCGGGATCCTCAGTTCAGGCTTTAAATGAGGAAACTCTTGGTGTGTCAAATGAGGTCTTAAATTAGCAATCCTCTTTTTAGCTTCCTGTCGTTTGGCTTCATAAATTAAAGAGGAGAATGTATGTTTTAATCCAGCAATGAAATGTGAATTAAGTCGTCCCCCTCCCTCCCTCCCTCCCTCCATTTTCTCTGAACTGCAATGCTGAACACCATGTGGTGCATTTGTCAGTGCATCCTGTTTTTTCCCCGGTCTACTCTTTTTTTTTTTTTTTTTCCTGCATCATGGATAAAACTCCAGTTGACTAATTACTTGTCACGAATTCTTACTACCAGAAAAACCATTCTTACCTATCAAGGATATTCTAGTCTTAAACAGCTTAAAGCAATTGCCATGCATCATTAAACAGTTTTAAATACAGCGATGTGTGAGGTGAACCAAGGAGGCTGTGAAACAACAATTCAGCTTATAGTTATTTTTAAATCTTCTTTTAAGTATGTGTACTCAGCCATGTCACACTAAACATCTTCCAGTCTTACACTTAACCATTAGCCTGGAAAGCTGTGAGAAACATAACATTGGCCCTGTTAAGTGCAAAGGTAAGCTTCATACTGTTAGTGCAAGATTAAAAATTGGACGCAGGGTCACGCTGAGATTATAAGGTCCAAATGATGTCATGAAAATTAATAGAATTCTGTCCAAAAAGTGCAGTTTAAGTGAGCGGTGAGAGGTGTTTTTATAGAGGTGTTTTTCAAGTTGCTAGCGATCTCTCTGACTTTTCCAGTTTCTTTCGGGGATCTGTCAGGGATGTGTCCTTGCTCCCCTATTTTTTAAATACCTGTCTGGAATGGATATTGGATCGTGCTGTGAGGTCTACAAATTCAAATCCAAAAACCTTGTCTGCAGGGGAGCAAATAAATACCAAATCAAGACACATAAAGCAGAATGTAAACACTAAAACAACTGTAAAAAAAGCGAAA
Source organism: Phyllopteryx taeniolatus (assembly GCF_024500385.1). Taxonomy (NCBI): domain Eukaryota; kingdom Metazoa; phylum Chordata; class Actinopteri; order Syngnathiformes; family Syngnathidae; genus Phyllopteryx; species Phyllopteryx taeniolatus. The sequence goes on from NC_084502.1 coordinate 9,467,301, forward strand.
CAAAGGATGAGAAAAGCACAGAATTTGTCAGTAATTGCACATAAAATTAGGCTAATGTTAAAATGCTAAAATGCTAAGAAATAAAAATACTAAATGCTAAAATACTGAAATACTTCTTCGTACTGGGTATCAGCATTTTTGGTGCAAATTGGAATGAGGTAAAGTTAATTAAAGATGAGCAAATTCAAGTTAGCCTGAGGTAGGTACATTGCAGGTGCAAATGTCATTCGGACATCTGTAATCATCTGTCGCTGGCATCACAGGTTTCGAAATAAATATGACCTTGACAAAATCTGGCTGAAAATCAAATATGTCATCAGAAAACATGCCTAAAATTACTACTCAGACTATTTTTTTTTGTTTTGTTCTGCAGTCATTTTTAAATCCAGAACTATATAAAAAGTGCCAATGTTCGTAGTAGATAGGTCCTAAGACAAAAACAGCGATGATCAGGCAATGAAAATAAGTTTATTTGTGTGACATAAAAGAAAAACAAATCTCATACCAATGAGAACTGCAATATTATGAAAAGGGGATTAAGGCTTGTTGGTGTGCAATAATAATAAATATTTTTTTTTAAAAAGGCTCTCACACAATCACAATCTCGCCTCGGGTTGTGGGGAGCTGGAGCTGATCCCAGATGACATTGGCAATCTTTACAATGTAGCACTTACAGTGTTTAATAGCTGTTAACGTTTGTAAATGAGTTCGAGCAAAGGTCCTTTTTCTGTGTCATTGTTAAAGTTAGCCTCTACCATAGATTCCTAAAACTGCCCACGGTGTTAATAGCTAGTTACTGCTAAACATTTGTAAGGGGAAAAATGTTCATTAAAATGCCTTAAATAGAAACATTCACGCTGAAAATGTTGCTGGCCAAAGAGTAATTGCTCATTCCTTCGTCTCCTTACTTGCTGCTAAGGGCACGTTCGGTGCACTGGATCCAAATAAATTCTGTACAATACACTCACACACGCTAATCAGTGGACTTACATAAGAGTGGAAGAGGCTATTTATATTTCATATTTACTCTACTTAAACATATTTAAGAACAAGGCAGTATCTCCATTCTCATCCATATAGTGGGGCTGTTAAACCTGATGATCATAAGAATTTTGCACAAAATGAAAGAAGCATGAACGTCAGGGTTTACTCTTGATGATATAAGCTTTGATTTAAGATGTGGAGACGTTCTGAGTTTGACCTCTGGGGTCAGCTAGGGCATTGACCCTCTGGAATATGAAATTTACAGAGGTGGGTAGTAACGTGCTACATTTACTCCATTACATTTACTCAAGTAACATTTTGGATACATTTCACTTGTCAGAGTAGTTTAAACGCACCATACTTTTTACTTTTACTTGATTATTTATGGCCGGCAGTTTGCATGTTCTCCCCGTGCCTACGTGGGTTTTCTCCGGGCATTCCGGTTTCCTCCCACATCCCAAAAACATGTGTGGTAGGTTGATTGAAGACTCTAAATTGCCCGTAGGTGTGAATGTGAGTGTGAATGGTTGTTTGTTTCTCTATGACCTGTGATTGGCTGGCGAACGGTTCAGGGTGTACCCCACCTCCTGCCCGAAGATAGCTGGGATAGGCTCCAGCACGCCCGTGACCCTTGGGAGGATAATCAGTAGAGAAGATGGATGGACGGATGATTATTTATTTTAAGAATCTATACTTTTAGTCCATTACAATGATCAACATGCTGCTCGCTACTTTTATTTATCCATTCTTGCGTGTGCGCCATCTATTTTTAGCCTCCACCTTCGACTTCCGCATAGGGTGCCGTGGCGCCTCTGGCCACCCAATGCTGGCGAGCAGCCAGCAAAGGTACGAGGAGGAGGAAAAACAGAAGCCTCAACTCACTGAGAAAGGTGTGAGTTTAGAGTTAAATACCCCAGGGGCTGGGCTTAGGAAGAGGGAGTGCCAACTGGAAGACCACGCCCACCAGCCTGAATCTTTTCTACAAATTTGATTAAATGGGTTTTAATATAATATGAATCTAATACACTCCCAACTTTGTACTCTCACGCATAGCTTCATTGTTTAAACTTTGGTCGTGGCAGATGGGTTGCTTATTGTTCAATACATTTTGTATTGTTTGATTTCAAATCATGAACAGCTTTCAAAATCTTGCAGAGGACCTGTCAAAGTGAGAATGAGTGAGTTTGCAAGATATAAAAACTGACATTTTATCTTCCGTTAACAAACATCAAAGGCACGTCCACAAGTTCTGCCGCTTGCAGTTCCTCTCAACGCCAGTTGGTGGCCCCTCACGTGCAGGTCTGAATATTAACCACATAGTCTCCCCCAACCATTTGGTCCGGGAAGGGGTCTTTTGACGACAAGAATCAAGATTTGACGGGAAGTTGCTAATTAGGTTAAGGTCCACTTGACGTACACCAGGCACTGTCCTAGTCGCAGTCTCACAGCAGGGCAGCGTGGAGTTGTCAGGGTGGTCGCGAGTCTCTGTGGCGAAAGTCAAAGTCGATCTGAAATCCAGAACTGAACATCATATCACGCATGTCATCATGTGAGAGTTTACAATGTCTTATGAGGCCTCAGTTCAATGAACTTCTAAAAGATTAACCATGTTTAGCTCAAGTGTTGAGTGGGGAAATTTTGGGTAAAAAGAAGACCTGCTGTGTCCATGTCCTTGTGTGACTCATCCTTCACTCTCTGCATCATCAGGGAGTGTCGTAGTAAATGTGTTTTGATAAATCTGAGCCCATTCTCAGTGGATGCTTATGCATTTCGCATAAACCTGAGGCAAACATGTCTCACTTAGTTCAACATATGGACACATGGTGACACACAATGAAGATTACCTCTCATTAGAAATAATGTGGCGGCACGGTGGACGACCGGTTAGCGTGTCTGCCTCTTCTCCCCGTGCGTGCGTGGGTTTTCTCCGGGCACTCCGGTTTCCTCCCACATCCCAAAAACATGCGTGGTAGGTTGATTGAAGACTCTAAATTGCCCGTAGGTGTGAATGTGAGTGCGAATGGTTATTTGTTTATGTGTGTGCCCTGTGATTGGCTGGCAACCAGTTCAGGGTGTACCCCGCCTCCTGCACGAAGATAGCTGGGATAGGCTCCCGCACTCCCGCGACCCTTGTGAGGATAAGTGGCTCAGAAAATGGGTGGATGGATAGAAACAATGCCTGCTCTAAATTTACAACACACACACAAGTACGCACACGCGCGTAAATTCTGAGGGCAAGGAGCTTTCCACCAGGGGAGTAATTGAGATTGGTGGGGAAAAGACTTACACAACCATCCACACAAGTTCTTGGCTACTGTCCAATTAAAGCCCAACAGTCTCACTACCGACACAACCTCCAATTACAGCGACAGAGCTCGGCCGGTCAGAGAAGCTGCCATCTCTTCTCTTCCTGCTGCAGAAAATAGAAAAGTCACAGACAATGTGTGCTGTCCTTTGCTGCCTGGAGGTGTCAGCTGGTGTGTGGTGGACAGGGCGAGATGAACCCTGAAGCCCGGCAAAAAGAATCACATTAATGTCAATCAAAGTCTAATATGATGATTAACAAAATGACACATCTAATTTTCCCTTTGGGTGAATTTCAATATTTAAAAGCTGCCAATTTTCAGTACGGCAATGTGTTGACGCAAGAAGGATATGAAATTCGACTCACTTTTTAACACTACAGGTAGGCCTATGTTGTGTTGGAAGTACGGTTGCACCAGAAGTGGTGCAGATACTGTACATCTGTACTCATACGCGTATTCGTCAAATTGCTCCTAATCTTCTGAGGAATTCAGTTGCGAGATACCTTGGAGAGACCACAAACGCTCAAGAAAACAACCCACTGCAGTATTGGGGAGTTTACAGAGGGTGTTCTGTGTTTTTTAACAATATTTGATTAAAATAAAACACATTTTCATTACACTAGCAAAATGTAATGGCATTATCAAGTAGGCTATTGGAGTTTGGTATCGGCGAGTACTTAATGTAGTTGGAAATTGACTTTTTTGGGCCATCTTTAGAGTGTTAGTACTACAGTGGTACCTTGAAATTAAAAAAAACAGGAGAACTTTTAGCACTTTTTAACAGTTGCATTGAACTATTTACCACTACTTTGTGTTAGTATAAAATATTAGTACTCCAAATGATTTAACATTTTAGTCTGAATTGATGCCAAAATGTCAGATTCAGCATCATGTGGTATAATAATAAACAATTGAGAAATGTTAGCACTGTACAGTATAATATTTTAATTAGACTTTTTACATTTTGTAACTATCACGGTACTGTATTTTGTTTAAAAGGGGGTGTATTAGTTTCACCGTAGATACTAATTCAAAGATGATCATTAGTGTTTGTGTGAAAACTGTGTCATGTTGATTTGGAGATTAATAATATCTGTTTATATAAGTAATTTTGTTGTTGTTGTTTTTGACTGCCACTTACCTGAATCCCATCGTAAGCATGTATTTGAAAGTCATCCATATTTATGAACCTTTGTGGGCTAAACTGTGGTCAGACGTTTATGTCAAGCTAAATGTCTGTACATATTAGCTCTAAAGATCACACTGGAGTAGTCCAGAACTGATGTTGTTGTTGTTGTTGCACAACAACCACAGAAAATAGTATTCCTATTTGTGGTCCACTCATCGTATTCGCTCCTTGATGACCTCTTCCAAGTAGGTCACGTTTTCACTTGTGATGTCTGCTATTCCGTCTTTCCACAAGCTTGTCATCCATACGACAAGCATTTTTATTCACATTCTCGTGAGTTTTGTATATTTTAATATTGTCTTGATCAAGTGTGTCTGTTCCTTTGCTGTGCATTGTTGTACTGGTGTTTGGTTGTTTGCCTTATTCAGTAGATCGGATGGAAGCTATATTTGTCCAATGGGACTTTTAACACAAACCCATATTTTTGACTGACGTATTCATTTTTAAGTTTCTATTCATCTCCTAAAGCCGTGTTTGCTCTCTGTTTATGTTAATGCAAATGCACTCTGCCAACAGCACAGACTGGAATTGGTTGTTGTTGTAATCAAATTTAGAATTCAATTGGTTGTCTTCAATTTTTGTACATGACAATCTTTATTTGCTTGCTTTTCATCACATTTAAAATATACATATGGTTCAAAATGTGCAGTACGCTGACTGTGCTTTGCTATAACAGCTCATTTGAGATCATCTTGAACTTGTCCTTCGTGAGTGTGTACATAAGCCCACAATAATGTATTTCCACTCCAAATAAGAGCTTTCCATTATGTTCAGTACAATGGACAAAACCATTTCCTACAGTATTTGAGGCTGTATTCATCCATGAATAGTCAGTGTACTTTACTGATTACATACATTTGCTGTTTTCACTGCAGAGCACACTTCTGGTAACTTCATTATAACTTAGTAAAAATCAATCTATGTTCCTTTATTCTCAACTGGTGTATAGTAATGACTATTTGGGGATTTTAGGCACAGGCAAGGAGAGCAGCATCATATTTTCCATCTTTCTATTATAAACTGACTAAATATAATATAGGTGGCAAGGTGGCCGACTGGTTAGTACAACTGCCTCACAGTTCAAAGGTCGCGGAGTTCGCATGTTCATGCATGGATTTTGCCCCAGCTACACCGGTTGCACGTTAGTTGAATTGAAGACACCAAATTGTCCTCAGGTGTGATTGTCAGCATGAATGGCTGTTTGCGTATATTTTCCCTGCGATTGGCTCGCGAACAATTCACGGTGTTGTCCGAAGTCAACTGGGATAGGGCCACATAGAGTTTTAAGATGTAATCAATTGATTGTATCGATACTACGAGTAGTGATGTTACGGGTTGTGCGTGTGTGGAGTAATGAAGGGGGCGTGTCCACGAGGCGCGTATCGAGGCTTGCTTCATTAGGGGGAGGGGCCGGACATGACGGCGTCCGAAGCTTTGCTGCCCAACCGTATCACGTGACCGCTTCAGGAAGTGTTTCAGAATTTGGCGCGATGTGTGACACTTTGACTCGGCAATATCAACAAAGCAAGCTCCATGAAAATGTGGGTTTATGCCATTCTCCAAAGTTGCCGGAGTGGGCTGGTTTGGACATTGCCTGTGATTATACACTTGGCCAGCAGGTGGTTTCGTGTGCACATGAAGCATCAAAGAAATGGACCATTATTCGAACCAATGGCTGAAGTGTTACTATGTTTCATGAAGCTTCATCTCGCCATCACTTACTAGGAGATAACGCACTGGATTTATGCACGCCAGGCTTTATATGGAGGTGTGTATGTGTTGTTTTTCCAAGAAAAACACTTGCAATTCCTTTTACTTTGTTAGCACACAGCAGTTAGCACTGTCAACGCTACTTTCTTCTTTGTCTCTTTTCTTCTTCGTTTCCTTTTCTACACCCCACATGTAGGCACTCCTTTCCATAGGGCCCCTAGTGGTTGGAAGACACACCACAGTATGCGTTTCTATTGTATTTTCAGCACTTTTGACTGGTGGATGGCAGATGAAGAGGAAGGCTAGCGAGAATGTTTCAGGCTCACGTTTGTGCTACAAAGGGCAGGTTTTGGACATTTATTTCGCTCTCTGTGTATATTCCTATTCCTAAAAGATTTTCTTCGTGAAAACCTCACAGTGCTTCGTTTCTAGTCATTAGTATTTGACTGTTTAGGTCCACAGGGATTTTCAAATTAGGGACGCATTACAATGAAGACATTTTTATAATACATTACAATACTACATATATGAACGTTTTTATGTTAAATCCCTCAAATTGAGGCAGTGCAAGCACATTTTAATAATAAATGCTGACTGTGTGTTGTGTTTTTTTTTTTTTTTTTTTTGCAGAACCCACCTCTCTCTGCGAGTTGTCTCAGCTAGAGCGTGAGGGGCTGCTGGGGCTGGCATGTTCCAGCTCACAGCATAGACTGAAGCCTAATTATGCATCTTATATTCTTTGTCTTTTTTGTCACTTGGTAACATCTTCGCTCAGTTCTGGTGTTCCTTTGCTTCGTGCTGAACCACGCTGATGGGCCATCTGGCGAGAGCAAACACACATCTCAGCTTGGCATATGGATGTAGATTTTGTTCCGTCTCCACCAAAACAGTGACCTGACTATAGACCAGACTAACAAGTTAAGTTTGTGTAATTTGCATTCACTTTACAGTCAAGAGAAAGAGCTATGAAGAAACTATCTGGCTTCTAACTTTTGGTACCCAAAATGTGATGGTAACTGATTGGTTATATGTTATTGGTGTGTGGGGGGAACCCGGTATAACCTGTACTGCTTTTGTCCTGCCTTGTGTATAGTGACCTTTTTCTTGAGCTTCACCATCATTCATCTCCACCCGTGAATGTATTATAGTCGGTAATATCAGCGAAGGTCATTTGGCTACAATAAATGAGGCCAACTGAAGCATCTGAAACAGCAGCATCTGTCATTGTAGTGGGAGTAAGAGCTCAATATTAATATCAAGTCATTATTTCACCCCTTTGATTTATGTACCCTGCGATTGGCTGGCAACCAGTTCCGGGTGTACCCCGCCTCCTGCCCGATGATAGCTGGGATAGGCTGCTCCAGCACTCCCGCGACCCTTGTGAGGAGAAGCGGCTCAGATAATGGATGGATGATTTATATACCGTATATAGAAACTGATTTTGCTCTTGTAGCATCTTATTGTGTGCAAGGTATACTGTCACTAAGCAGTGTCATTATAGCCTTGATGCACAGAGGCAGATGAGACAGACAGACGTGGGCTGAAAAAAAATAATGAGCCAACCAGCCTGCAAAAGGCAAATAAAACTTGCACAGATTTTTCCAAACAAGAAATATAAGTGTAATAAAACTGTTACACATTGATTATGTAGTCTATTTATGACAAATTAATTGATGTCGTAAAATTTACGGGATAATGTGTGTGGCGTGAGTGTGTTGTTGTTGTCATAATTATTATCGCCAACAGCTCTTTCAGATCTACATTTATGAGCATTTTGATACACTGTATTTGACATAAAGTAACAAGTGTAATGTGTGAGGCTGTTCGGGCTTGCTTTTTTGCTTGTAGGAAAAGAATAGAGTGAATCAGAGCCCGGACACTAAGACTTATAGACATGATACTTATAGTATGTTAGTTGTTGCTTGCTAGCGACGTATTTTAATGCAAGGAAGTATAAACAAATCCAATTCTTAGTTTAGAGTAGAACAGAAGTGAATTGAAATGAAATGAATTAAGATTTATTGTCACTGTCGCAGGAAGGTTTGTGCTCGGAATTTGTGCTCACTGCTCTGGATATAGTTTTTCAAACTTTCATACTATCCATCCATCCATCCATTTTCTGAGCCGCTTCTCCTCACTAGGGTCGCGGGCGTGCTGGAGCCTATCCCAGCTGTCATCGGGCAGGAGGCGGGGTACACCCTGAACTGGTTGCCAGCCAATCGCAGGGCACATAGAAACAAACAACCATTCACACTCACAGTCATGCCTACGGGCAATTTAGAGTCTCCAATTAATGCATGTTTTTGGGATGTGGGAGGAAACCGGAGTGCCCGGAGAAAACCCACGCAGGCACGGGGAGAACATGCAAACTCCACACAGGCGGCGACGGGGATTGAACCCCGCACCTCAGAACTGTGAGGCTGACGCTCTAACCACTCGCCCACCGTGCCGCCAACTTTCATACTATACTATATTATAAAGAGTACTTGTGCTTTGCATGTATTACCTATGTAGCAATCTTAAAGCTGTGACTGATTGCAAGATATGGCATCCATGTTTTGAAATATGTGTAGTTGAGTGAGTAAATCTGATTTTAATTGTCACATTTCTTGTTCAAACTGTGTCTCAATGTTGACTATTATTTATGTTTATAGATAAAAGCACGTTTACATTAATGTTTGGAACGAGTGTATTGAACTGATTATTTATTTGCATTTTTATAACGCTATGTTCACGTAGACTTACAGTACTCTCACGTTTTGTGTGTGTGTTTTTTTTAGGTGCATTCAGCTTTATTCATTCCACTGCATTCTTGTGAGTGGTAAATGTGCTTTCAATTGTATAGCGCTTTTCAACCTTCAAGGCACTCAAAATGCGTCAACGCTGTTTCCACATTCACCTACTGACGCAGCATCAGGAGCAACTGGGGGTTCAGTATCTTGCTCAAGGACACTTCAACACGGTCACGGACTCACGGTTGAGCCCAGAAACTGACGACTCTACCATGCCACTTCCTCAATGATTAAGATTATAAGAAAATAAAGTATGCTTTTCCTTTAAAAATGGAAAACATGTATCGAAAACAATGAACTCACCTGATAAACTCTGCTCAGTATGCAATATACGTATAGTTATCGTACAAAGAGGTGGGAGTTTATTGTTCTGATCCACTGGGAACAATTTTGAGTCCATACATTTAAGAAAAGGTCAAATTAAATCTGTGTAATTGCCAATCTCTGAGGTCTCTGCAACATTGGCATTCACAAGACGATTCAATCTAAATTCATAACAGTCTGCAGATATCTCCAGAGTTTAATCCCAATCATTCAAATTGAGTCAGACAGCGAAGATAATGCCACTACACATAGCATTATCTTTAGTGTGCAAGGAACTCTAAGGAAAATATGAACTAAAGGTTTGCATATGTAAAAATGGTGCAAACTTGATTGCTCACAAAAACACATGGTAGTTGATCTACTAACTGGGGGCATCTAGGAATGCTTCTGCCAAACGCACAACATTGCTGCACAGTTCATTTAGCTTGCTATGGGAGGAGTATATGCAATTAAAGAAGTAAAAGAATTGGGATCGCTGAGTTTTCATCTTTAAATATGGTGTATGAAAGTCACGTGTAAACCGCCATGCAGAGCACAAGCAAAATTAGAGGCGGAGGGGAGAACTTTTCCTCTTGTGTTAAGATTTTTGAAATGCTACCAATAATTATTGCCTCATACAATATAGTGTATTCACAGTGTACATTTGGAGCTTGTGTGTGATCTAGGGCTGAATTGAAGCCAGTCACAAGAAGGAGTCATGCCATATCACCTATGATAAAACCCCTTTCAACTCTGAATTTCCTTGTGCCTGGGTCCTTTCACCGCACTGTCACAATTAGTACTGGCACTTTTCAGGTGTGCTGTCCCAAATATTCAAAGCAATGTTGCAGGATGGGCACATAGAGTACATCTAATTCACACTAGGGGTTAAAGGGATTAGTCGACGCATCAACTTTACCACTCTGAAGTTGATCAAACGCTAATCACTTATTTGGGCAGTAACAAAATGGACGCCTGGTACAAAGCAACAGAAATTTTTACTCAAAATGAAATGGGTATCTCGGTCACTTGCAACGAATGCAAGTCCATCTTCAAATATAATACAAGCACAATTGCTAAACATGCCCAACTGAAGAGGCATAACTCTAGCGTGAATGGAAGTCAGCAAACGGCGTCCTGCAACTGAGAATACACTGCAGCGTCTCATCGGCCAACAACCTCTTCATTGTGAAAATTAACTGGATGTTGTGTGGATTGGATTTGGAGTTATGTCGGTTCCGGCTGTCTGTGGAGCAGTGAAGGTGATATATTTACTAGAGTATATTTGTGTCGAGATTAAGGTGAGGGGATGTCAGAAGTCCCTGTCGGACAGCCAGTGTCCCCTAAAATGCTCGTGGACCTTGGACATTGGTCCCCCTTTCCCCCGCAGTTTGATGCTCCTGATCATTGATATGATAACAAGTCTCTTCTGTGAGACAACCTAATCTAAGAAAAAAAGAAAGGTACCGACCGGCACATTCAGCTTTGTGTGAGGCAATTATTTCCTTTTCCTTTTTTGGCACCTTTTAGTCCCATCCAATAAACGCAAAAAGATTCACCAATAGATAAGTTGCTCTTTAAAGCAACACCTACTAAAACTGATAGAAATATATAATAATACAGTATGCGACTTACTCCCACCCCTGCTACTGTGTCATCACACATGGTCCGTTAATGCTGATTTCGTAGACTACAAAGCAGACATGGGTCAAACCAGTGCTCAGTGGAAATAAAGAGCAGCCGTGCCACAGACGTCCCTGTCGGGAAATGAAGTTATTCACGATTACTCTGCTTCCTCTTGGATCTGGATGACTGACAGATCTGTGGCAGACTGTCGCTATTTTTTATATATATATAAAAACAAACGAATCATTCTGCTTGGTGTCTTATTGCTGCAGTCTAAGCTTGAGGCTGCATTCTACTAAAACAAAAAGGAAAAAAAAGAACTTGAACTGGAAGGAAACTGCAATTAAAAACCATTTGTCTTAATGAAGAGATTGAGATATTAAACCAAAAATATTTAATTGTTTAAAAATAAGGGCAGCACGGTGGACGACTGGTTAGCACATCTGCCTCACAGTTCTGAGGACCGTGGTTCAAAACCAATACTATGTATAGTTTGCATGTTCTCCCCGTGCCTGCGTGGGTTTTCTCCGGACACTCCGGTTTCCTCCAACATCCCAAAAACATGCACGGTAGGTTAATTGAAGACCCTAAACTTGTCCGTAGGTATCAATGTGAGTGCAAATGCTTGTTTGTTTCTATGTGACCCGCGATTGGCTGGCGTCCAGTTCAGGGTGTACTCCGCCTCCTGCCCGCAGTTAGGAGGGATAGGCGGTGTTGGTGTTGTAACATGTTCGCCATTCATCGGCTTGACCTCTTTGGTTTCTCTCTGTATTTTGTTGCATTACTACAATTATTTTTTTTATCAAACCCAAAGTTAGAGCATATATGCTAAGTTTCCTTTTTGTCAGATGCAATACAAATATTATAAACAGGGTCTATGCGGATCTTAAATCTTAATTTTTTTTTTATTTTATTTTTTTTTTTTTTCAGGCCCTCAATATCCCATCCATCCAATTTCTATCACTGCTTATCCTGTTGAAAGTCACGGGCAGCTAGACGCTCTCTCAGCTAACTTTGGGCAAAAATTAGACTCCTACCTGGACTGGTCACCAATCCACCACAGGTCTTAACAATATTTATAACTTATTATTAAATAAAACATTATTATTTTTTTTTAAATCCTTACTTTCATGATCCAAAGGCCTAAAAATGACAATAAACAGGATTTTCTTTGAACAAAATCATTATTTATATCAGTGTTTCATTTTGTGGGTGCTGATTTGGTAGATTTAGTTCGTACTAACATTTGATTCTACCGATGAGCAATACAATATTTTATTTGGAATGCAAAAGCAATATTATACATATATTTTTTAGCATACGACAAATATCTAAAAATAATGGTTATAAATGAGAGGTGAATGTCTTAAGTGGTCTCCTTAAAGCTGCTAAAAGCCAGCTTGGAACAATGGCAAGCAAGTTGTTAATGGCTGATTCAACAGCCTTTTTTTCTACCTTCTACCTACCTTTTTCATAAATTAGACTCGGCGCAGTGAATTTCTACATTTTTTGTTCATCATCGGCTCAGACAATACATTTATTATCCAACATTGTCGACACGGTACATTAAAACAAAGTAAATGTGTAAAACGCCTCTTACCTTGACTGTATTGGGAGTCTTTACTTTTCTTCGATACAAAGTGAATGGCGGAAGTGTGGTCTGAAGTGGAACTAAGCGTTTGAATGACAGTTCCGGTGGCAAAAGGAGAAACAGTACTTGTTTAATACATGGCGCTATAAAACTTTTTTTTATTGCAGTGGTCGTTTAATTCCAAACTTTTTAACAGCACATGCAGGAGAACACTGATTGTTAAAAAGTCATATACAGTAGTCGACCTACAAGGTTATCAGAAGACAGCGACAGCGTACGTATAGCAAAAGTGATGTGATTTTCTTTGGACAGCGACAATATATTTTGCTTAGCCGAGGGGACTTAAACCTGAGCACTTCATTTACAGGCTGCATTCTTAATCATTCAATCCGCAGTTGCCTATATTACAGCAGGAGATTTTATTGTACAATTTTATCTGGGGATGGACAGTTGGAGCGTGTTCCAAAATGTCAGAATACCAAAAAAAAAAAAAAAAAAAAAAAAAGCCACTACCTATATTCCCTTGGTGTCTTTTGGAAGATGTCTTAAGTTTTCATAGCCAACTGTGTCCACTCTTTCAGTGAAACATTTTGTCTTGTGGTAAGCTGTCAGGATTCAGATGTAGAGATGACAACACTTGCTGGGCTCGTTCCCAGCTTCCCTGTCTGTTCTTTCCCCCCCCCCCCCCCCCCCCCCCCCCTTGGTTCCTCTTCCTTTCCTCCACTCTGTCATGTCTTCCAGTGACTCTGCTTCCACCTCCTCCACTGAACGTCAAAGAAAGAGTGCCCCACTGTCTGACTGTCATCGTCAGCGAGCTAAAGCAAAATAATGGTCAGGAAGTCGAAGCAATCAATTCTTTCCACATAGACCCACTATGTGATGCTCTGATTTTTTACTCCTAACAATATAGCCAATCAACGGCAGCAACCACTTTGTTTCTCCAATATCTCTTACATCTTCTGTTTTTCTTCAACCTAATGACATCAACTTGTGGAACTCGGAATGTTTTGGAAATTGTCTGGGAGGAATTTTAAAGGCACTGTAAATTGTAGATTGATTACGTTGTAAACAACACTGCATGATCTCTGAAGGACAAAGGAAAAAAAATAGCTTTGGAACAACTTTCTTGGCACGTGTAAAGTTGGCAGCACTGCAATGCACCAAGCACTTAAACTGGGGCATTAAAATTCTACCAAAGCCCTCCGTGTTATATGCTGTGCGGCGGGTTACCGAGGGTGATGTTAAATCACTACGAGTGGAATTGCGTTCAACTAAGGCACAGTTACATGGGCAGGCCTGTACTTTTTTGGATCTTCTTTCCCTTGTTGTGCCAAGAGATCATCTGAATGAGTAACTTTTATATCTACCTCTGTCAGAAGCTAGCATAATCTGTGAACTACACCTGAACCTTGTTTCACTCCAGCACGATAAACTGAGACACTTGCATCACATTCTTATTTATTTCAAATGCAGCCACAGAAACAATGCATGTTTTATAAAATACTTTCGCCAAGAAAATGAGTGTAGAATTTGAGATTTGCATTTCCCTTAAAACTGCAGGTGAACTATGTGTCTGAGAGGCTGTGGAGCAGCAATGCCCAAAAAATAAAATAAAATACGAACAGATTGGCGACCCCCATATCCAGATTTTGTCATTGGGTCTAGTGAGTGTAGCTGACATGACAATTTTTGTGCTTTGGCTTTGAGACACAATTGGATTTCCCCCTTCTTTGAGCTCGGTGGAATAGTGGTTAGCATGAGGGTGTACCCAACCTACCGCCCAAAGTCTGCTGGTATAGGCTCCAGCTCACTCGTGATCACAGAGAGGAAAATTGATAGAAAAATACAATTGAAAAAATACAAATACAATTGAATTAAAATTAATTGCAGGTACATTTGTGACAACACAACTGAGAAAATAGTAAAAACACATGATTATTTCTGGATTAAGATGTCAAAATGATGGTTATTTATTTGTATTCCTGAACAGGGGTGGGGGTGTTTTAGTGGTTGAATGTTATGCATCATTAATTTTCCAGTGTGCAGGCTCAAATTTGGGTGAATAGGTGAACTGAATTGGAAATTCCCAGATCCTGGTCAAAATTGTAAAACGTTGCGTGCGCACTAAAATTGAAAGAGTCCTAATTAAAGCACTTGATGGGCGGGATGGATTATTTCTGACAGGTTGTTTAATGCAGCTCTCAAACGTTTTACACCAAGTGCCACATTTAAAAAAAAAAGAAAAACGAAAAAGAAAAGAAAAACTTTGCTCTACAAGTACCTCTCCAATGACCACATTAAAATACATTAACGTAGTATATTTCATATTAAAAGACAGCATATTTCAAGTTATAAGCCACTGTACCATTATGCACAGTTTGAACATTAACATTGTGTTTTAATATAGGAAAATTAAAAAGTTGTCCTAAAATAATGATTTGATTAAAATGTACTGTACATAAAAATTCAATAAATTGTACCTAAATAAGTTTCAAAACTAACAGCTCTTACAGAATAAGTGCAAATGTATTGTGTCAAAAAGTAAAATACAACTGAACTTTATAGGCAGTGATTATTTGGCGGACCACCAGAGGGACACTTTGAGAATTACTTGTCTAATGCCTTTGTTCAGCACCGTGCATTAGCTCAAAACATTACATTCACTATCCAAAGTTGTCAACACTTAGGGAAGATGTATTAAATAAAAAAAAATCCTCACGGTATAATCATGTTTACAAGACCCTTGTATAATCAATGCCAGAACCGTCTTTTAAATCTGTACTTCCAACTCTGACCTTTCCAGTTATTTTTGTCTTCAAGACAAGCAAAGACAGAAGCCTATCTTACTTACCGGTACTTTGTTTCAATAAACCAAGTTCAGAAAATGAGCAGAAGACTGACACAAATATATGTACAAACCCCAATTCGCAACTGATTTTTTTTTGCTAACTTGCACCTCAGCAGCAGATCACAAAAACCTGGGATTTGAATAGGGGTGTGTAGACTTTTTACATCAACTGCATATCATCAGTGTTCTGGTATTTGTAGATTCCCATCACATGGATTTCAAATTTATCATGCTTCACAGATGAAAATATGAATACAATAAATATGACTGACCTTCAGCGCCTTGCATAAGACATAGCGATGCATCGTTACTCCCATGCCGTTTCGAAGCGATTGACATTAGTGTGGAGGTCATAACTTCATGGAGCAGTAAGTGCCATCAACTTAAAACTAAAGTAGCTATTTAGGATAAACATTAGATGCATCAATATTCAGCCCTTATCAGCTCCAAATGTAATTGGAAGACCAAAATAAAACGCCAACGAAGCTCTTTCTCACATTGAGGACAATCTACAATATTCTTAGCTTTAAAGCCACTTGCATTCTGGCTAAGTGGAGCGATGACCCACAAGATCCAACAGATGGCGCTGCAGTAAAGACAATTGTGTATGTGAGGCAGTTAACAACCACCTTGCAAAGCTCATTACCACCACCTCAAGGACTGGAGAGGAACATTGCCAGGAAGGATTCTTCAATCAATTACGATTGTTGCAGCGGTACATAGTTTGACAATTGAATTGCACAGGTAATGTTTCAAATTGAATGTCAAAATCGCATGTAACAGTCCTGGGATTGATCGTTTATCAGACGTTCCACCAGTGGCAGCTGGTTCGTCTTTAATGCAATAGATCAGACAAGGTTCCATTCCATCATTCCATTTCCTCCGCGGTCGCAAGTCAAGTGGAGGACATGCCGTAATTATGACATTCACACCATCAGCCCACCAACAGCAATGATTGAGACTGATGAAAGTCTTCAAACCATAAATTATTGAAAAAAGCCCAGGAAGCCCTTGTCACTTTTTTAATCTGTTCTGGTTTGGACCCTTGTCCTGTTTCAAACGAATTCTCCAAATGAATCTTTTGATAAAACATCGACTACATCAATGCAGATATGAAAGACTTTGCTCTTGGTAGCACAGATATGATTGCAAAGGATGAAATGCATGCAATAAAAACAACAGCTGGCCAGCATGATGCAACGCAAAACAATCTCTCCCACATCGGATCTCATCGCACAGCGACCGACGCTGTTGAATTGCATCATTCGGGGTGCTGCTTCAAGTCGAATTGCGCCCTCCTTGTACTATTTCAATCCCACACGTCCTGCGGAATGCCAAATTGTGATTCCTTTTCACACCTGTGCAATCATGGGGAACCTCATGTTTATGAAAAAAAAGGAAAGTCTCGTTATGTTTACAGTTGGGAGTATTTCAACATTTAATAAAGTGCACAACAGTTTTGCAGGAGAATGTCCCCTTTACTTTAAACCAGTAAGCTAAGCTTTTCAGAATGGGACTTTAGGTTTAGGTACAGAAGTTGATAAAGATCCAATTAATATTCACCTCTACCTGCCATTTAAGTAACTGTAATGCCCTCGTAAATTGACACTGATGCATTTCAGTCGCTTTAATCCCAAGAGCGGTAACAGAATGTACGTTCATACAAGAGCTGCTATCGGCTACAATTCATATAATCTGTCTTTACACATGTAATAATGCTCAGATTTGATTGACACTGTCAGAGATGTATAACTTCATCAATATGTTTATTACTGAAGTTGTAGTTTGCACTGTTGTAAAATTGTTCTGTATTATAATGAGGGCCGTTTGTAATATTTTGGTTAGCTCAACTAAGCGAGCAAGGGAGAGAATGACCGTCGCGCCGCCCGCCAAGTATCAAATGTTATTTTTTACAACAATGCTTAACTATATTTATCATTTTTAACGTGCATCTGGATGAAAAGCAAATCTTATTGCGGCCAAAACGTACGCTCGCTGTACATTCAAATGAAAGTAAGCAAACGAGCCTCTTTTAAAATTTCCCCACTCTTGCTTTTATTTTCGCCCACGTCCTCTCGCTGTAGCAACCCGATTCTTCTTTAACTATTAGCCTACTCTATCTTTTTTTATTTATTTAATAAATGTGATAAAGTACAATGCATTGTATCTACAGCATCGAATGCCTTTACAGGCTTTTCAGGGCGTCCATATATCCAATCGCTCAATGTGCGGGGTTGAGTCGCTGACTGTCTTTTTTTGATGATCTTGTCCAACTCAGTTTTTAAATCTTCTGTAATGTGTTCCAGCAAATCCATAACTCCACATTCAATTCGTATTTCAAACAGCCAGGTAGTGCACACTTCAATTTGTGAAAATCTGACCCTGAGAGATTTAAGAGATGTGTCTGTCTCACGGAACTGCTGATGGTTCTTTTCTATGATTTAGAAAGAAACCTATTAAATAACTGGAAATTATTCTGGAAGTTTTCTTGCTGGCTGGATTTACACAGCAGGTCTGGGTGCCCAATTCCAATTTACTGCCTATATCAAATTGTTTTTTTTTGCCATATCTATTTACATGTACAGTACATTTCAAGTGACACATATCTGATGTGTTTACAGTCACTGATTTATATTTGGGATTTGGAGGAGGCCTGATTCTGATCGGAGAATAGTTGATTCCATGTGTGTGTGTTTTTTTTTACTCTGCCATATCAGAATTGTATATAATATGGGAATTGTGCTGAATTATTCAGTGTAATTCCAGCTGTACAGAAATGCCTAGGAAGAAAATGAATTCAGCAAAGTGAACGCTGAGCTTTAATGTTCAATGACATCATTTCAGAAAGAATTAATACGTGGGTTGATGAAAAACATGGGTGGAATATTACTAATAAGAAAACAAGTTTGCACAACAGCGTTAGTGTGAAGGTTTAATTTAAGCATTTATTTTGCATGCTGTCTTTAATTGTTCCACATCCATCTGTGAGAATAAATTACATTTATTACGTCTGATGTCGGGCGGAAAGGTTCAAATCCGGCCTCGCCTGTGGAGTTTCTATGTCCTCCACCCCACCCTCCGTGCCTGCATGGGTTTTCTCCGGGTACTGTGGTTTCCTCCCACATCCCAAAAACATGCATGGTAGGTTAATTGAAAATTCTAAATTGCCCATACAGTCGGTGCGAGTGTGAGTGCGAATGGTTGTTTACCATGCCTCTCGCCCAGAGTTAGCTCGGATGGAATCCAGCACACCCGTGACCCGAGTGAGGATAAGCGGTACGGAAAATGGATGGATGGATGGACATCTGATGTCTGTCTGTTTAGCAGTATGAAATGCTCAATTCATCACCTCTCTTCCGGGTCACCACCAATGTTATTTTATCAATCAGCATATTATGAATATCAAATATTTTTCCACTTCCATCAGCCGTGTGTTCCAAGACAGAGCAGTATCCAGAATCAAAAGGTTAATTAAAAGGTTAATGATCTCAAGATGCAGCCACAACACAATGTGTCTGATTCATGTTCATTTGGATATTCTCAATGCTATACGTGTCGTTGGAACAAGTAAGCAGTGCAATATTATGCATGCCTCTGACATTTAGAAATGAGAGAAAGAAACTTTTTGTTGTTTTAAATATTGTTCAATGAAAAAAAAACAAAAAAAAAACTTGTTTATTGACAAGCCAGAATTGAATAATGCAACAAGCTTATGAAAAGTAGCTTGGAGCAGCACTGGTTGGATATAGAAGCGTGTTACTTATCGTACAGAATAGTAATGGAAGTGAGACATTTCGGTGTAGAATTATTTATTCATATTTTAAGTGTCAAGATCGGCCAAGCCGTGATTGTGGATCCAACAAAAAAATAGACTCAAGACAAATTGCACGGAAAACAAAGTTCAATAATAAAAGTGCACATAGAATGTGAGTTCAACAAAAAGCGCCCACACAATGTGACGGTCCAAAAAAAAAAAAATGAATGAACGAAAAGCAACTCGACACAAGGTCAGTGTGGTTAGAGAATTGAATCCATTTTAGGATAAACTAAGGTTTATGGATGGAGCCACAGGGGAAAAAATGAACACACAAAAATAACAAAGTCAGAGCAAAAACACAAAACTAAATAGTACTGATGTACTTACTGTTCACTAAAGCAACAGGAGACAAAAAAAACAGTACGCACACAGGATATTGGCGGGGAAGAAATATAAAGACAGTTAACTAGACGAAGCAAAAAACTATTGAACACACGCAGGTAAGCAATCGAATAGTCCAACACCAGCTCTCTGACGCAGCTGCAACTAGAATGTCGCTGACAACAATTCATGATGACAGGTGCGCCGCCAAAAGCACTGCTCACCAACGCTCACCCAGTCACTGAAACACAAAGACAAAACTCAAAACAGACCTGACATTAAGGAATCTATTTTCCTAACTGGTATAAATCCGGCGCCACGCATGGCGTAACTGCGTGGTTGGATTTCGTGGACCAGCGCATTTAAAAGAGGGAATCCTGCACTGTTGTGTGTGTGATCACAGCCGACTTCAATCCTGTCCAATCAAAATAGCTCTTCTCATTTCCTTTAAATGAGGCGTGCGAGTAGCGCATTGACAGTCTCTGACATGGCGCAAGAAGAAGCTCATTTGCTCAAGTTTGGGAGGTCGAAGCGCACAAAGTACATTTATAAGGAAGACCTCCACGGGTGGATGATATAAAGGAGATCGCAAATATCTGTGCTGGGAAGTGGGCAGACCCCTTATTGCTGGAAATTTAGAAGACATTTATTTTTCACTTTACTGGCACTATACAGCAGTGCGTGGCTTAAAAAGTTTCCCATTAGAATTGAAATTTATTTTTTATTTTTTTAAATCAAATAAACAGCGTAAGAGAGAGCACTTTTGTTTTTGGGGTGAGTGGTTGGTGTCTTACAATTTAGTTTTCCATGTAAGAATGAGAAGTATTTCCATAAAAAGCACAGAAAAAAAAGTTGTCAACATCATGTGTTGGAATATTCAAAATTGAAGTGTGTGTTTTTTATGCAAACTAGTTTGTTTGTGTGTGCAGGAGCGTGAAGGGGAGCACAACTGGCCCAGAAGGCACATTCTCAATCACCTGGTGCCTTGTTGATCGCTGAAAGAGAACCCTCCAAACACCTGTTTTAACATCCCCATCCAGCTGCCCTGTGGACACACAGACACACAATAAACAAAGCCCACAGAGCAGCCGTGGCCAAATATTTCTCACTGTGTTAAAGCCAAGCTAAATAACCCTGCACACAGCATTGCTTTATAATTGCATTTGCCCTGCTCGGGGCCTGCCAAAGCATTGAAAAAAAAAAAACCATTTATAATAATTCTAGCAGAACCTCACACCTAAGAGTTACAGTGAACATTGTCAGTTTGTTGAGTTTTTAGCAAGGAGACGTGCTGTGCTGCATGTATGTATCGCTGGTTCTTTAGCAATGTTGTCACAGTCACCTTGAAAAAGTAACTTAGTTACTTTACTGATTACTTGATTTAAAGAGTAACTAAGTTAGATTACAGGTAACGTTTTAGTTAGTTTTAGCAGCTGCCAGGTGGCAGGAATATCACTTATCCACAGGACAAAAAGCATTAGCTTAACCGTACCCATTACTTGGTAATACACGCTACAACGACACGCTACACAAGTGTCGTTGTCACATGTCTTGCCATGTCATAGTCGCCAGTTGTCTTTATCATTGTGGTATGTCATTGTCAGGTGTCATTTTCCCTATTTATTCCACGTCTTACTCACAGGTCATAGTTTGTTTCCAGTTTTAGATATTCAAGTGTTTCTTTGTTACTTTGGTTTGGTTGTTATCTGTTGTGGGACTTTGTTCAGTTTTGCTTTATCCAATATCCTTGTTTTCCTTTTTTGAAGATTAAATATTATTATTTTGAGATTCCCGCACTCCTGCCTTGCCACCCTGCTTCCCTGCAATTGGGTCCACCATGTTCTTGCCTTGCGTTCCTCGCCTTCGCCCTAACCACGTACGTGACACAGTCCTTACCTCCATGACGATTTCTGACACCACACTTCGGTATGAATATTTAACACTCAATGCATCGTGCGCTTAACATACCAGTAAAACTCTATTTTTAATGTGTAAATAAAAAAGTAACAACAATCACATTCACTTTTTTACTCAGGAAAATAGCAAAAACAGTGAAGCCGTGCATTTCTTTGTACCTTCACTGTGGATTGTATGATAAACAATGACCTCTCAGTCATTTTCCACAAAACGTTTGGAGGGATGCGGTCTGCGAAATTCTCAAAATACTATTGGACAGATGGACCGCCGCATTATCTACAAATGATTCATTGTTAAAAGACAGTGTTGACTCCAAATCAACCATTGATAGTTTGATGAAGTGACTGTAATCTGATTACTTCCCTGGATATAGTAAGGCATTACATTGCTCATCACTCCAAATGGCGGCCATTTGAGAGTAACTTTGCAATGTGTTACCTGCATCACTGTTCAACAGGCCAGACGAGAGTTGCACATGACTCAGTCAAACACTGTCCACACTCTTTGCCAATCACCTTGAGTCAGACCCTGAGTCAACTAGAAACGTCATTTTTGTTGTCATCACGAGTGGTAAAGTACTCGTTCTGGACAAAAAGTATCCTGACACAGTTCCTCATCAATTAATGTGACCATTTTCAGAAGGTTGCAAGCAATTTTAGCCCCAAACGAGGGTAGGCGAATAACTGTATTTTCTTCCATTTTGACTTCCTGGAGGTGTCGCGGTCATGTGGTCAAATACTTTTTTCCTGTATTGTGTCTTCTTGCAGGGACTGGCAGCAAACAGCAGGACTGTCTGTATTCTAGATTCACTATGCATTGTTGCAAATAATGTAATACTACTATGATAACATTGATAGACATGTTACAATTATGGTCATTTTACACTATAATCTCTGCTAAAAAAGACTAAAATCATTGATTCTTTACTTACTGTTCTTAGACACTATACTTGTTCATACTCCATTAATTTGAACTCATTGGGTATAAAGATTGATCTTTGATTTATTTGAAAATGTTGAGATGTGATGTTGGTTTTTGTTATCTTTCTAGCTATTATCCCAGAGCACATTTTCTAATCCATGCTTGTTTCATGTTTTATCACAAAGGTTCAACAAGCTGGTACTCGCGTGCTAATGACTATTTTCAGATATACAGTATCATGCAGCGAAAATGTGAATATACCATGTTCAGATGCTTTTATTTGTGTCTAATCTTATGGGATCAGGTTGTCACTTGCTGTTACTGTATGTGGGATCTTGTCTTAGCTTTGGCTGAAACGTGATCTCCTGTTAGAATCCTAAATTTGTTGCGAAATGCTCCCGGAACATCTCCTCAGACTATGGACTCCTAATGCACCGTTAATCTTCTTCTCTTATCACTTTCTTCTTTATTTCTTAGTCAGTTAGGGCTAACATACATGTGGGGTGCTTGGATGTGAGTTGAGCCAATAGCAGCTCTTGTATTAATACGCATTCTGTTACTGCTCAAGGTCATAAAGTGACTGAAGTGCATCAGCAATTGAGTCCTCCTTGACCACATATGAGGGCATTATATCATATAGACTATAGAAATATTGACAAAGTATTTGTCACTGAATTACAGTATAATGCTTGCTGTACATTATTTTTGTTGTTGTCAGTGTTTTCATTATTAATGCAGCGTCTTGTGCTGAAAGCCAGGAAAGTCAGACTTTTTATGGCATACGCTGAGAAAAGCAGCACATTGGTGAGCTTTGTACACACATAATTACACAAGATAGCAAAAAATATTGAAGTTGTTTGGCGATAACAAGATGTCATCTCCTGTGGTGCCTGTCATAGTTTTATGCCACAAAAGTTAGACCGAAGAAATCTGCCTTTGTGCTTGTCATCTTCCAAAACAAAGGCGAGTGTATAGAATTAGGT
The DNA here is from genome assembly GCF_024500385.1 of Phyllopteryx taeniolatus. Taxonomy (NCBI): domain Eukaryota; kingdom Metazoa; phylum Chordata; class Actinopteri; order Syngnathiformes; family Syngnathidae; genus Phyllopteryx; species Phyllopteryx taeniolatus. Next base: position 9,490,609 of record NC_084502.1, read on the forward strand.
TACCATAGGAAATCGCTGTTCCTTAAATGCAATTACATTGTATTTTTTGTCAAAAACTCATATCACAGGTTTGAAATTAAATTTCATGCTTTCAGTGTGCAGCAGGGAACCTGTTTCTCCCCACGCCGAAGGAGCACAGAGCTTGCAGCAGACAGGATATTTACTGCTTTCATTTCGTTTTGAGACAGCAGCTTATTGCTTTTGTGTTCCATTATTACTGCCTCCAACTTGGGCTAATTTATTTAGATTAAAACAGGCCTTTTGTTTATTTTATGTCGCTTCAAAAAATAGGCGGGAAAGAAATGATTACACTGGGTGAGGGACGACATAGATATTAGTAATATATTGTTTCCCCAAAAATATCAATTAGAATACCAATGAAGACTGTTCTACTAAGAACAGATGACGCACTAACAATGATGTCTAGGAGTACAGTTAGCATTTGCAAATAAAGGATCAGATACAAGTTTGGCTTGGCCAGAGAGCAGCATGGAACAAATGCCAACATTTCATCAGGGCATTTTTTTGCGACACCTTCCAGCGGCAGACATTTTGGCTCGTCCGCAGCCTCCTGGGAGCCTTTCAAACATGAAGCAATTACTCAGCTCAGTCTACTCATATGGTCAATTACACTTTTGTATTCATCTCTTGCAATTTTGCCTCCTCTAAATTTGTGTTGTATCCAACAGACAAAAAGTTTTTTTTTTTCGATGCGTGTCATGGTGAACATCATTTTGTTTTTTGCAACAAAATATTAAACTGCCATGTTGCTAGATATGCACCTCCGGAAGGAAGAATGCCAACTGACCTTTTGCTAAGACCTTTACAAGATGTCAGATTGTTAGATTTCGCGTTGGCTATTTTTGCAATTCCAAATCCAAGTGGGACCAGCTTAAGTTAAGAAAGCAGTGTGAGAAAAAAATAATACACAGTGTTGTGCCACTATTAGTTGGGGACAGGGCCTGAGCCCAGCCACGAATAACAAAAATTAGCGAATAATTGATGCCCCCCACCCCCTTCCCAAAAAAAAGGTTTAAAATTTTGTGAAATTGTGGCCAAGAATTACATGACACTTCTCAAATCACTTGAACATAGTTTCTTGGCAACAAAATGGCATCAAAGCAATACTTTCAGTAAATACCAGAGGATTCGTTACCAAAAAATCCGGGCATAGTTGTATTCACGAGGAGCAAATTGCGAATATGCTATCCTATCCATCTTTAATTATAATTTTTGCAGCTGTTTATTTGCATTGCTACAACATGAATCATAAATATTAGCCTTTATTTTCATGTCGTTGCACTGTATCTGATAAAATGGACCGAGAATCCATATTTTGAATAATTTATTCAAATGTTCAGTGCTGAACAAATTCATTAAACCACCTTCCAAATTCCAAAAACATGCATGTTGGGTTCATTGAAGACTTTGTTCTTTGGTGGGAATGTGAATGGTTGCTTGTCAAGTTTGGCTGGCAACCAGACCATAATAAGCTGGGATAGGCTCCAGTTCACCCCCGAACCGAGTCGTATATAAAATGGATGGATGGATATGTTTTACATATACAGTAAGTCATACAGGGGATGACTTTTGGAGTGTGAGGGCAAAATGGATAAACAGTGTGACTGTGATGTCACTGGATGAGGTTTATTTTGGCAATATCACTTAATGAAAGTTGTAGAGAGGGGGCTAAAAAGTCAAGCAATATAGTACGAGCTCTCAGCTTCAGGCACTTAATACTGGTGGGTGAATTTGGTTGCCTTGGAAACCGAGCATCCCGAAGTGCTTGAATACATTTTTGAGATTGTAGAAAATGGGAGTTGTGGTACGGGTTTACCTGTCCTGTTCAGCTGCATGGTCTTTAGGAATGGTGGCTCTGTATGGCTTTTCTTCATCATCTACGGTCCATAATATCATCAAAAGGTTCAGTGAATCTGGAGAAATCACTGCATGTAAGCGGCAAGGCCCAAAACCAACATTGAATGCCCGCGACCTTCGATCCCTCAGGCGGCACTGCATCAAAAACCGACATCATTAGCTGCTGTGCACACGTATTAGTGAGCTGGGAGCGTTTCTTTGGGCAGAGACATGATGGGGCAAGGAGGGGATGGAAGTGAATCTTTCTAGCAGTTTGAAAACTGCATACGTTGCCTTTAAGGGGGTGTAGCTTGAAAGGTTTGGGAAAGAATGAAGGATCGTGGTGAGATGTTTTACTAAAGTATTCTAACAACCATACATTTAGAATATTCAATATGTTTGTAATAGATAATAACTTCAATTTCCAGATAAAATATACCATTCAACAATGAAGTAAAACAAATTGAACTTAAAATTTAGCCAGGTTAAACATTTGGTGTCGGCACGGTGTACGACTGGTTAGCATATTTGCCTCACAGTTCTGAGGACTGGGGTTCAAATCCCGGCCCCGCCTGTGTGGAGTTTGCATGTTCTCCCCGTGCCTGCGTGGGTTTTCTCCAGGCACTCCGGTTTCCTCCCACCCCCCAAAAACATGCATGGTAGGTTTATTGAAAACTCTAAATTGCCCATAGGTGTGAATGTGAGTGCAAATGGTTGTTTGTCGATATGTGCCCTGTGATTGGTTGGCGACCAGTTCAGGGTGTACCCTGCCTCTCGCCCGAAGATAGCTGGGATAGGCTCCGGCACGCCCGCGACCCAAGTGAGGAGAAGCGGAACGGAAGATGAATGAATAAACATTTAGTGCTCGGAGTGCAAAAGATAAAAAGTGTAAGGGCGGCCTGGTATAGTAATTACATATTAGCATTGTTTTTTGTTTTTTTTAAACAGTGATTTGTTTTTTTCCTCAAAAAATTGTAATGTTTAATTGAAAAACAGTGTGTGCTGGGAGGGCGAGGTGCATTGTTGGACAGTGCGTGGTTTGGGAGGGGCTGACACACCTGTAATGGCAAAGCATAAATGGTCACAAACACTTTGTTTTGTGGGAGCTGGATGAGGATGGTAACTGTGGAAAGGTTCTCTTCTTACCAACAACAATAACACTCATTAATTGTGAAAAAAGGAATAGCAAAAAAAAATAAAAAATAGCCCATAGGCGATGAGGTTGGAATGTAATCATAGACAATCCCCCTAGTTAAAAGAAAGAGGAGAGAACGTAATTGCTTAAGTTGTATCTGTTTGCTATTGTAATTGGTGTATGTACGCTGCAAGTGTAAGGGGAAATGGATGCTGCGTTGACACGTAAAATACATCTATAGTCATGCTACATCTTAATTATTCTAAAGGAAATTTCCCCTTGCTGTGCCCTGGGTCGCAAATCATTTCCCAGCTTCAGAAAAGCACAGCAGAGTCGCAGGGGTTGCATTTTGAACCTCATAGTTGGCCGGCCATCAAATTGCTTCCATGCCTTGTAATAATGATCGTAACAACACGAAAGAGTCCTGTTGTAGCGACTGTATCTTCTCCTGTACATTTGCAAAGTAATACAGGTACATGTAGATTGGGTCTTTGGTTTATGACAGAGCCTTTCCTATAACCCAAATTTGTACAAAAATCAGAACACACCATTACGTAGTGTTGGATACTAATTACTATTTGTCTTGACTTTTGTAGTAAATGCTGCAACAGGTTTACATGTAGCACGAGTGATACTTAGACCAGAAGTAAAGGTAGGGCGAGATGATAGGCAATCATTGAGGTATTTGGGTTGCTAATCTTTGAGAAAATGTATACTCCATTGTAACCGGAAAAACATTCACAATATTGATAGATGAGTTTACAATTAAGCGGATGAAGCAGTACATGCGCAGAAGCGATGCGCAGTAAGTCAAAATGGAGGCGGACGTTAACAGAAGCATTGCAGCTCTTGTCTGAATTTTCAAAAGTACACTGACTCATTTTCATTCGAATGTGAAAATTCTGATTCGAAAATCGTTTTTGATTTGTTTTACTCGAGAATCGACTCGACTTACGAACCGCTCATTCGTAGGTCTACTGTCTGTCTGTCTGTCTGTCTGTCTATCTACAACAATGAGGAGGCCTCTCACCCACTTAACTCACTGATGTTTACAAGATCACACCTCTCCCATCTCCCGTCATGTTTTTTTTCCCCTGCTGTCTTGATTTGTTCTCCCACAGGCAAATGACATGACATGGCCACTGCTGCACATAATGAATTTCCTTCTCTTCTCTCCCTGTTGTTTCTTTTTTCTTTGTCCTAACTGCTCCCACCGGGACTCCAGCTGGCCGTCAGGCTCTTCCTTTGGCTCGCCCAGCTCCATGTCTTTCAAACCCCAGCATTTGTCCCTCACTTGTCTCTGTTCTTCACCTTCACCCCTTGTTCACTCTGGTCAGTCTGTTTGGCCCGATTGGTAGTGTAACGTTTCGGGTCAGTGTGGTGAAGAGAAAAAGACCAGAGGTAAAAATCCACATCTACGCCAATGCTGGGCATCTCAAATATGCGTGTCGTTTATTCACAATAAAATGAAGCAGTCCCGGTGATACAAGGTCTGCTTGGCCATACGTGAACCACGGAAACAGCCATACGTCACCTTGCGTTACGGGTGCAGATTGGTAGCTTTATTTAAGCAAATTGGATTTGATTGATGTACATCTAGCCTGTATATTGGAGACAATATGGTACTGTGCCTTGCCTCTGAAAATGTATCTCCAAACTTGAATCTTCATATTTCTCACTGTCGTGTTCCAGAATTTGTATTTAATGGCGGTAGCATATATTACCTAATCACTCAATCTGGAATGGATTACAGTGACTAGTAATGTATACTTGCTTTTCACATAAAGACATGAAGTTTTTGCTGCGTTATTATCTGACAACTGTACGATGGTGTCATAAATTTCACTCTGTCTTTGTGGGTTAATATTGAGGTCTTAAAACTGGTACACTGAACCAGTTTACTGTAATCTATCTTGGCAGATTCAATGTATTGCCTGAAGGAAGACAAAGAAATGATAAATCAGACCTAGGAGAAATAAATCTGTCTTTTTTAAAGTTATGATCAACTTGCCGTGGTCTAGTTTATAGTTTAAATGGAAATATAGTTCTAAGTCATTCAAGAATATAATAGTGTTTCTGATGTTTTTATGAACAATCAAGATGGGACTGAAGTACATACTTAACACTATAATTTGAAAGGTTTCATGAAAAAATGGCATTTACTATTTAGAACAGACAACCCTTTTATCTACAGTACCTTCATTTTCAGGGGGCAACAACTATTTGCACAAAGTTCCATAACTGCAAATACAACTATTTTTTAAATATTTTGTATGAAAATCCTTTGGGGTCAATGACTAACTGGCGGTCATGGAGATAACCAAAGTTCGAGTTTCCTTTCTGAAGATTCTTTGTCAGACCTTCACTGCAACCACCTTTACTTGTTTGTTTGTAGCGCTTATCGCCTCCACGGTTGTCTTCACTTAAGCAGACTACACTCGTAACGATTTTTTAACATCTTAACCGGTTTACAAAATGTAAGAAACCACATAAATGATCAGGGGACAAAATCACTAAGTATGTTCTTATAATGTGTGGTGCACTCGACGATACGATGATGACTCGATGACCTACACAGCACAAGAAGGAAACACAAGAACAAGTAACAGTGGAAAATGACATAGAAGAAGCTAAGCTAACAGATAGGTTATCAGGTCTTCTTGTCATTTTTAATGTGGGGAAAGATTTGTTCCTCTGCGTACGCCAATAGCACACACCTCAGGTCGCTTTTGAACTGTCTGTCACTCCGTTTGACGTCACCATCACGCAGTCCGTGGCTCGGTCAAAGGAGTGAAAATAAAGATCACGTCTAACATTTACAATTGTTGGCATCAATAGGGGAGGAATAATAATCACACTTTACGCCCTCCACATCAGGGGTGGTTTCTGATATGGGCGATATGGGCAGCCGCCCAGGGCGGCATTCTGTGGGGGGTGGCATGTATATTTGGTCCAAGTTGTTTGCACCTTGTTACAAAGTCTCAATATAATGCATCACTTGTAGATTTTGATGATACACCAATATTCAGGGAATTCTAGACCACTGCTTTTCGACTGCGGCACGGTGAACAACTGGTTAGCACATCTGCCTCACAGTTCTGAGGACCGGGGTTCAAATCTCGGCCCCGCCTGTGTAGAGTTTGCATGTTCTCCCCGTGCCTGCGTGGGTTTTCTCCGGGTACTCCGGTTTCCTCACACCTCCCAAAAACATGCGTGGTAGGTTGATTGAAGACTCTAAATTACCTGTAGGTGTGAATGTGAGTGCAAATTGTTGTTTGTTTCTATGTGCCCTGCGATTGGCTGGCGACCGGTTCAGGGTGTACCCCGCCTCTCGCCCGAAGATAGCTAGGATGGGCTCCAGCATGCCCGCAACCCAAGTGAGGATAAGCGTTACAGAAAAGGGATGGATGGATGGATGGATGGTTTTCAACTTTTTGTCACCCTGGGACCGGCATTTTTCTTTTGTTGCTAAGTCGCGACCTACTTTTATGGGAGTAACAAACAATAAAAAAAAGTATACTGTGCAAAAGTAGCCTTTGAAAACATACTGTTTATCACATTTTTAAACATAACTACTCACGCTTACATATTTAAAGCTGCAGACCAAAGCAACTGTAACAGTTTCAACAGTCTTAATTATTATGCCATTAATTTTTTGCGACTCAAAAATGGCTCCGCAACCCACTTTTGGGTCCCGACCCACCAGTTGCGAATTCCTGTAATCTCGACTTTTTCTGGTATTGGAAAGGTTATTTTTCTTCCTCACCACAAGAAGGAGTCTGCCATTCTGTTATTCACTTGTCTTCCGTGATCTTCCAGGCCTTTCGGTGTTGTGTTCTGTGTCGTCGTTTTGAATATAAGTCGTGAAATGTGCATAGAAATAAAATAAAAAATCATCGAATACACAATGGGCATTAAATCGGAATTGGACAATTGGACCTGTGTTGTACTGTAAATCCATCCATCCATCCATTTTCTGAGCCACTTCTCCTCACTAGGGTCGCGGGCGTGCTGGAGCCTATCCCAGCTGTCATCGGGCAGGAGGCGGGGTACACCCTGAACTGGTTGCCAGCCAATCGCAGGGCACATAGGAACAAACAACCATTCGCACTCACAGTCATGCCTACGGGCAATTTAGAGTCTCCAATTCATGCATGTTTTTGGGATGTGGGAGGAAACCGGAGTGCCCGGAGAAAACCCACACAGGCACGGGGAGAACATGCAAACTCCACACAGGCGCGGCCGGGGATTGAACCCGGGTTCTCAGAACTGTGAGGCTGACGCTCTAACCAGTCGTCCACCGTGCCGCCGTACTATAAATCCAGACTATGAAATAGTGAAAGAAAGACATTGCAGTGCTTTGAGAAACAGTGTATTGTTGGTAGGTCATTTATATCTCAGATGCCATTTTTAGCCATATGACCACGTTTTTCAGTCATCTGTGTCAGATGAGATGATATTATCTTTCAATGTTATTCCCCCAAAAGGGATATATGATGACAAGCGCGGCTTTGTTTGAGTATTTGTCGACAATCGTGGCTAAAATAAATCAACTAATCTCTCTCGAGCCACTTGTTTTGCTTTCAGTCAAGATAAAATAAAAAAAGCCCTCCTTTATACATTCCCAGATGTCAGAAGCACTCTTCTTTTCAACGTAGAGCGTCTGTCTTCATCGCTGGCGACCACTTGGCTGAGATTCAAAGCTCAACGCAGTTTCAGAATAATAATTACCTCACAGTGGATCTTTACGGAAGCCCCTAAGGTTGCTGATGGCGCAGCTATCCAATCAGAAAGATGACAGATGTTATTGGAATAAACACATTTCCCTCCAAATTCCCTTGCTGTCTCACAGTCCAGAACGTTGAATGTGATTTATTGTCAAGGACAACTGCGGGACCGTTTTTTTTCTTTTTTTTTCGTGCTTTTCGAATGTCTTTTTAATCAACTGGGACTTTGGAAAGCATAGCGTCGTCTAACGGGAGGGAGAAAGCTGGAGGCCAAACTGAGTGACAGTTTAAAACCCCTTAGTGACATTGATTTCAAATCGCTGAGGTGAACCTAAAGGAAGTTTGTTCTGGGACTCATTTCACTCCATATAATTTATTTGCAACGGCTCAAATATATTTGTCAAGAAAGTGTTGATTTATCAGCTGCTGTTCAAGACAAACACATTTGTGTGTGTGTGTGTGTGTGTGTGTGGGTGTGTGTGCGTGTGTATGCGTGTGTGTGTATTTGGCTTTATTTTTAAAATTCTTAATCTTTACTATAACGTATTAAAATATTTGGACACTTTCTTTCTTCCACCTTAAAGTTACCCACTTGACAATAAAAAGAGGAATCACTTTAAGTCAAAATTTGGGATGAAATATTTTGGGCTTGAATTTTTCTCATTATTATTTTAATCATGGGTCTTCTTCTTTTCCTTTGGGCTTGTCCCTTTAGGGGTCGCCACAGCGCGTCATCCTTTTCCATGTAAGCCTATCTCCTGCATCCTCCTCTCGAACACCAACTGCCCTCATGTCTTCCCTCACGACATCCATCAACCTTCTCTTTGATCTTCCTCTAGCTCTCTTGCCTGGCAGCTCCATCCTCATCATCCTTCGACCAATATACTCACTATTTCTCCCCTGGACGTGTCCATCGAAGTCTGCTCTCTCTAACTTTGTCTCCAAAACATTGAACCTCGGCTGATGAGCTCATTTAAAATGTTATCCAACCTGGTCACTCTGAGAGCGAACCTCAACATCTTTATTCCCGCCACCTCCAGCTCTGCTTCCTGTTGTCTCTTCAGTGCCACTGTCTCTAATCCATAAATCATGGCTGGCCTCACCACTGTTTTATAAACTTTGCCCTTCATCCTAGCAGAGACTCTCCTGTCACATAACACACCTGACACCTTCCTCCACCCGTTTCAACCTGCTTGGACCCGTTTCTTCACTTCGTGACCACACTCACCATTGCTCTGGACGGTTGACCCCAAGTATTTCAAGTCCTCCACCCTTGCTATCGCTTCTCCCTGTAGCCTCACTCTTCCCCCACCACCCCTCTCATTCATGCACATATATTCTGTTTTACTGGGGCTAATCTTCATTCCTCTGCTTTCAGTTGCATGCCTCCATATTTGTAAGTGTTCCTCCACCTGCTCCCAGCTTTCACTGCAGATCACAATGTCATCTGCAAACATCATGGTCCACGGGGATTCCAGTCTAACCTCATCTGTCAGCCTATCCTTCACCACTGCAAACAGGAAGGGGCTCAGGGCTGATCCCTGATGCAGTCCCACCTCCACCTTAAATTCGTCTGTCACACCTACAGGACACCTCACCACTGTTCTGCTGTCCTTGTACATGTCCTGTCTTATTCTAACATACTTCTCTGCCACTCCAGACTTCCGCATGCAGTACCCAAGTTCCTCTTTGGGTACTCTGTCATAGGCTTTCTCTAGATCTACAAAGACACAATGTAGCTCCTTCTGACATTCTCTGTACTTTTCCATCAACATCCTCAAGGCAAACATCCTTGTTCTTAAAAATGGGCCCCAGCACACTTTTCCTCCATTCCTCAGGCATCTTCTCACGCGCTAAAATTCTATTGAACAAGCTGGTCAAAAACTCCACAGCCACCTCTCCTAGATGCTTCCATACCTCCACAGGAATGTAATCAGGACCAACTGCCTTTCCATTTTTCATCCTCTTTAATGCCTTTCTAACTTCCCCCTTACTAATATTTGCCACTTCCTGGTCCACGACACTTACCTCTTCTACTTTCCCTTCTCTCTCATTTTCCTCATTCATCAACTCCTCGAAGTATTCTTTCCATCTAGCTAGCACACTGCTGGCACCAGTCAACATATTTCCATCTCTATCCTTAATCACCCTAACCTGCTGCACATCATTCCCATCTCTATCCCTCTGTCTGGCCAAGCTTTAGAGATCTTCTTCTCCTTCTTTAGTGTCCAACCTAGCATACGTGTCATCATCTGCCTCGTTTCGCCTTTGCCACCTCTCCCTTTGCCCTATGTCGCATCTCAATGTATTCCTTTTGCCTCTCCTCGGTCCTCTCAGTGTCCCACTTTTTCTTAGCGAACCTTTTACCTTGTATGATTTCTTGTACTGTGAGGTTCCACCAACAAGTCTCTTTCTCTCCTTTCCTGCCAGCAGATACACCACGTACTCTCCTGCCTGCCTCTCTGATCACCTTGGTTGCAGTGGTCCAGTCTTCTGGAAGCTCCTCCTGTCCACGGAGAGCCTGTCTCACCTCTTCCCGAAAAGCATGCGCAACACTCATCTTGTCTCAGCTTCCATCACTTGGTTCTCTGCTCTGCCTTTGTCTTCCTAATCTTCCTCCCCACCACCAGAGTCATTTTATACACCATCATCCTATGCTGTCTAGCCACACTCTCCCTACCACTACCTTACAGTCGGTAACCTCCTTCAGATGACATCGTCTGAACAAGATGTAATGCTTCTACCTCCACTCTTGTTGGTCACCCTATGTTCCTGCCTCTTCTGGAAAAAAGTGTTCAGTACAGCCATTACTGCCTTTCCACCTGGTCTCCTGGAAACAGAATATATCAACCTTTCTCCTAATCATCATGTCAACCAACTCCTGAGATTTTCCTGTCATAGTCCCAATATTCAAAGTCCCCACATTCAGTTCTAGGCTCTTTGCTTTCTGCTGAAGAACCCGCTTTCCACCTCGTTCTTCGACTTTGACCCATATTAGCTGAATTTCCACCGGCGCCCTGCAGGTTGACGGCAGCGGTGGCGGATGTTGTTAACCCGGGCCATGAGCGATCCGGTATGGAATTCTTTGGATGAACGCTAATATTTGTTTGCCAAAATTTTAAGCCGGATGCGCAACCGTCTACATTTATCCGGGCTTGGATTTGCACTGGCTTGTGCCCCCCCATTTATTTTAATCATGTGTAGGTACCATTATGTTTGTCTGAGAATCCACATGGTGAGGATGTCATGAAAACAAATTCTATTCAATTATTATTTTTTTTAAGTTATAATTAAAAGGTTCAACTCCAGCTACCCTAAACTCTGAACAGGATAAGCGGTATAGGATTATTTAATTTATCAGATTTTTCTATGCTTTTCTGATGAGTCAGAATCTGTAATGTCTGACTAAATTTAATACAGATCTGCCTACGATTTGATTTAAATATTTATAATCTGACTTAAATAAGAAAATCTAATTTCACGGACCCACTCTTTATACATTATACATAGAACAAAAAGAATATCAGCAAAGTTCTACAAGTTATTGTATTTATCATAATGAACCACCTACGCTGCTTTTGTTTAATCAATACCTGTAATTACAACAAAACTTGGTGCACATCCCTCATTACAGTGTGATAAGGTTTTCTCGAGGCTTTGTCAGCACTGAGTGGCTTACAAAGGTTGCACTGACTGCTGACAACATTAATACAAGCTCGACGGCTCCGGAACACGCTGACCTGCTGCCTCCTGCTGCATGAACATTGGAGGAATACTGATATACTCATGTATCAAATTCATGTTTACCTGGCACAACAAATCTGGATGCATTCTCAGAGCTTACATATAAAACTTATTTCAAAGAGAGGCACACTCGTTTTGGGTCAGATAGTATATCTGCTCAGATTTGAAAAATATAAAAACCTATGGCGCTGACAAGGATCATGCACTGATTGCCCATTTTGTGTCACTAATCATTCAAAGAAAAGAGTAATTCTATTCAATTCTATTCTATTCTATTGACAAGGTGTACATTTACTTCTTACACAATTACTTCTACATATTTAGTAGAATTTTGGAACAATACTTCACAATTGATAGATATGCTTTTTAAGCTCATTAATTTATCTGTACAATTTTTAAATACCTTTAAATGACACAATTTTATTTTTAAAGTGATAGAATTATTGTATCAACATGTCTCATAATTTGATAATTGGGACTATTTACCTCAGAGACCATCCAGCATCCTAAATTGCTTTAATGCAGATGCTTTCATTTTCAGGAATGAGGAATTTCAATCCAAATTAGTGGTTGTTTTCATTTTATACTTGATATCTTCACGTCCTCTTGATTCATTACTTAAATTAAAATCAAGGCTGTAGCATATTGTGCTAGTGCTTAGTACATCTGCCTCATAGTCGATCGATCCTGGTTTCAATTCTCGGCTCAGGCCCTCCCGTGTGGTGTTTGCATGTTCTTTCTGTACTCGTGTGGGTTTTCTTTGGGTACACTGGCTCTTACCAAAAGTCAGCTGTGATAGGCTCAAAACAATACGATATGTTACTTAAATCAATCAATTATAGTATTGTGAAACCAACAGATTGGACTCTTAAAACCTGAATGAGCCATAATTGTAATCTAATTTCTGGTCTATCCACACAAATGTCTGAGTGAACTCTGTACTCTGTTGTAATGAGGCCCAAGGAGGCTTATAGCTGCATGTTGGTTTTCCTTGTGTTAGTTCTTGCTTCTTGCCAGCCAATTCAACTTGGCCTCTAATCCCCCAGATAAAGTAAACTGCAGGGAATTTCAAGTCTTTTCAGAAGCTGTGCAAGAGAATTTGTTCAGAATCAGAATTAGAATCAGAATCATCTTTATTTGCCAAGTATGTCAAAAACACACAAGGAATTTGTCTCTGGTAGTTGGAGCCGTTCTAGTTCGACAACAGACAGTCACTTGACAGTTAATACTTTTGAGACATAACAACATAAACACATGGTCACTGAGGAATAAGAGGTTAACAGTAAAGTGGTAATGCCGATATTTTTATTTTATTTATTTATTTTTTGGGACAACTGTGCAAATGATGCTAAGGCCTCTAGCAATTTAGAGCACTTTGAAATGACAAATAGAACAATGGGCTGGTGCAGTGGGCATTGTGCAAATGGCGCAGAGGCTGCAGTTTAATGTGACTAGTAGTGCGATAATCTGGAACGGTGTCAATTGTGCAAATGGTTCAGATACTTCTCAAGCACATGCGTGGCCAGTATTGGTCAAAAACAGATATAGAAGTAGTGCAGAGTGGCAAGACTACTACAGTGACTGCACGAATAATGTATAATTGGTCCGACAGAGATGTGACAACAATCTGAAGACAAAAGTGGCAGCACGTTACAATGGAATTGTAGGTTAACTGTTTAAGAAGTTAATAGCAAGAGGGAAGAAACTGTTGGAATAGCTGATGGTTTTAGTTTGTTAGTTTGTTAGTTTGTTATTATGATTATGATTATGATTATTATTATTATTATTTGTTGTTGTTGTTATTACTAAGTTATTCTTATGCAGAGGTGAGTAGCAACGCATTACATTTACTCCGTTACAGTTACTCAACTAACTATTTGGATAAATTGTACTTGTCAGAGTAGTTTGAATGCATCATACTTTTTACTTTTACCTGAGTATATATTTTAAGAAGAAGTGGTACTTTTACTCTGTTACAATGATCTACACGCCAACCGCTACTTTTATAAATTAATTATTGTGTGAATGATCTATTTTTTTACTTTGACTTCCACTTCTAAACCTTCACGGGCCAATCAAAGGGAATCATGTTTTGGGGTAGATTACCGCAGATTGTTGTTTTCGGTAAAAAATGGGGTACGTTCTGTAAACTCTCGCGCACACACACATGCACGCATGCATGCATGCATGCACTCACTTGATCATTAAGTCTGGTCAGCAAACAGCTTCTTCTTTCATGCATTTCAGTGAATAGAGCAAATTCTGTAAGGCCCTATGCATGTGGTGTTAATTTTTGGACACTTAAAAATTTGCGGCAGGTGTGTGTGGACTCCCATTGAACATGAATTTTAATGTGATTGCTTACTCCTGAACACAGCTGCATCCCAGTTATAGGAGGGAGAGTATACTTGAGCCACCAGATTTATCTTTTTAAATTTTATTTAACCTTTATTTAACCAGGTAAAAGACCCGTTAAAATAAAACATATCTTGCAATGGTGACCTGGCCAAGAAAGCAGCAAGTTCAACAAGTCAAAGTCAGTCATTATTTCAGTTGTTTATTTTCCCCTCCCCTCTCAAAAAGATAATATAAATACATATATAAATTGTTGTGCAAATTGTAGGTCACATTAATGGTGGAAAAGGTTATACAATTATTTATTTTGGTCTCAATTTGTTACATAAAAACCTTGCATTTTAACAGGGATGTGAAGACTTTCACAAAGTACTTTCTCACTCTTCCATCCATCCATTTTCTGAGCCGCTTCTCCTCACTAGGGTCGCGGGCGTGCTGGAGCCTATCCCAGCTATCATCGGGCAGTCGGCGGGGTACACCCTGAACTGATTGCCAGCCAATCGCATTGTAAGGTCTTAACTCATCAAAAAAAGTTACCGCTTAAACAAAAAATGTTATCACGAACACAACACTAAGATACAGTATGCGAAACAGTCAACAGCGTGGACGAGACTGGCGAGACACAACAAGGGAAGTTGCTGGGTGAGGCTGCGATGTTGCGCAGCCAATCAGCTCATGGGATAAATCCACTTGTGCTCTCATTGATCGATGTCATGCCGGGAACCAATCACGCGCCTTGTATGAGTGCCCGTGGCATGTACAGTACAGTTCAGGCATGTACAAAGCCTCTGAGTCAACTCATCTCCTTGTTTGGCATGCAGGGAAACCTTCTCTCTCGTGGATCAACATGAAACAACGCGTCTTTCCGCAATACATAACTGGAAATACATTCCAAACAACTGATGTTAAGGCCGACCCATAATGCAGCCCGAATGCAAATGAACTGTCGTGCAGTATGGATGGTTCTCCAACATGTTTTATTAATATCAGACAGTCGACCACTTGTTTGTCTACGGTTCCAAATTTGACTGGCAGGTGAACGTCGTCGTAACGTCACAAATGTGACGACCAAGCAAAAATTGCATGTCGTATCACATCACATGAACTTTCACAACAAAAATTACATTTCCAGCATTCAGCCAGATCCATCAAGCTTCAGCTGCCATCAAGCCATAGCCATACAGTTAACCTACCTTAAGAAGAGGTACAAAATATGTAATTTACTCTTGTAAATGTGTTCCATCCTCGGTTCTGCCTTAACCTGAAGGGTATTGTATGCCCCAAAGAGTGTTTCAAACTGACAGAAATGAAGGAGGAAGTCTTGGACTTATAGCTTGCTGTGACACGTCATTAGTCCACCTAATTAGATAATAATGCCTTAACTTTCCATTACAGGTTGGTGTCTGACACATAGCACACAGCACCAGACTTACATTTGCTAACTCTGCTGACAGGAACCCTGAGGAATGTTTGTAAGATATACTGTATCAAGATTGATCGCTCTTTCAGACTAATCTATTTTTTTGAATCATCTAATCTATTAGAAAATAACACAATCACATATAATGTAACTTTTAAAACTCAATGGTACTGATGTACTAAAGGTTTGCATGTGCAAAAACAGGCATAAACTTGATTCACCCAGGATTTCCACTGCCAAATGGGCAACATTGCCGCGCCTTTTATTTGGCACATTTTGAGTCAGTATATGCAAACAGATGAATTTACTACGACCAATGTGATTTATTAAAGCTGGGACAAATTGCGATGGCTGCATCTTTTAATACTACATCTGAAATCCATTGTGCCAGCATAGCACAGGTAAAATGAGAGGCAGAGAGCACAATTTTTCCCCTTGTGTAAACACTTATGAAATCCCCGCACCCCCCCAAAAAAAAACAATTATCATGACTTATCTTCTACTCAGCCAATGCCATTTTGGAGCTTCTGAATGATCTTAGGCAGGGTTGTTGCAAAATCTTGAAGGGCCACATAGAATTTTTTCAGTCAGTCAAAAGTCAATTTATAGGTTTCAATCAGGCCACGTGCAATAATACAGTTATATTCACAACAAAATCAAAAACATGAAATAATAAATTTATTAATTCCATTTCGAAATTAATCAAAAATAAATAGTTGAGGCGGAACAATGGACGACTGGTTAGCACATCTGCCTCACAGTTCTGAGGACCCGTGTTCAAATCCGGCCTCGCCTGTGTGGAGTTTGCATGTTCTCCCCGTGCCTGCGTGGGTTTTCTCCGGGCACTCCGGTTTCCTCCCACATCCCAAAAACATGCATGCTAAGTTGATTGAAGACTCTAAATCACGCATAGGTGTAAATGTGAGTGCGAATGGTTGTTTGTTTATATGTGCCTTGCGATTGGCTGGCGACCGGTTCAGGGTGTACTCCGCCTCTCGCCCGAAGTCAGCTGGGATCGGCTTCAGCACCCCCGTCACCCTTGTGAGGATAAGCGGTATGGAAAATGAATGAATAAATAGTAGAATAAAACAAAATATGGCCCCTATCATGAATCCAAAACAAATATATCAGGAGGGGCTTAAGAACAGTAATAAACACAAAGAACCACAAGAAAGGAAGAAAAAAATACTTCAGTCCTACGGTAAATCAAACATATAGTACATGTAATATACATGTTGAAATCAAATTAAATCTTTATTATTTTATTATTTCTGCATCTTTGAATGGCTTCCTGTGACTACCTTAAATCCATGCCAGTGTTGCTTTATGTTGTTGTCATAGATAAAAAAATAAATAAATAAATAAAAATGGTTGCGGGTTCACATGACAATTCCAGTGCATTTATTTTAGTTGTTCTTGCCTTTTTTTTTGAGGAAATGTATTTTCAAAATTCCTATGCTTCTTCTCATAATGCCATTTGAAATCAAAATGATAGTCTCTCGCCGTTAGAGGGAGAGTGAATGGAAATTTTTCAGTCCATTCTTCTTTGAATTACCGATTTTCACGGTCCACTTTTCTTTTATCAGTGAACTCGGAACACACCCTTTTCGTGCAATCTAGGCTACTACACCTGGCGAAGTGTCAACAATATGCTAACTGCTCCATAAATAAAAGTTCAAATTTCCACTCGCAGCAGTGAAATCTGAGCTACTTAGCTAGAGGTTGTGTGTGTATTTTAACCTTTGGTCACGGAACGTGACTGAAATCAATGTACAACTGTTTACTATTAGGTCCCTGTGTTGGGAGATGTATGAAAGAGACTTTGCAAGGCGTATTAAAATTGTTTGCAATTTCACGAATACTTCTCAGTCGGATGTGACCAGAAATCAGCAAGAATCTTTTTTCCAATCCTGCAAGCAGTCAGTCAGCAACTCCACACGGAGAAAATCCTACAACATGCACTCCTCTTGTACCAGAGGCGCGGTTGTTGCGGTTGATAGTGTTCTAATCAGTCAAACTGATGGACAGCCACTGGGTTTTTAGACCACTATTTCAAAATATTCAGTTAAGGCAAACTCTAGCTAAGAGATTTCTTCTTCCATATCTTTTTCTCTTTTTCTTTGTGATTACTTGTACAGCTTGTTCTCCTTTTTGCCTCCTCAAGGTTGCCGAGAGGCTTCTCTGAGAGATGTCTTTTTGAAGACAAATAATGTATTTGTTAAGTGGGCTCATCGTGTCAGTATATGTCCATAGGGAGCTAAATATGTAAGATTTTATCTCTCACAGCCTTTAAAGTGTGTCCCTTGTATGTCCATAAATGATTTTACTGGCTGATTTAACACTGTAGTCTGAATCTTAATGAATGTTTTCCAGTGTTGGAAATTGAGATGTCGTGTATTATTTTGAATTTGAATCCATTGTCAGTAATAAGCACGAGTAATGCAGCCCTATGGGGGGCACAAGCCAGTGCAAACTGTAGGCCGGTCCCAAGCCCGGATAAATGCAGAGGGTTGCGTCAGGAAGAGCATCCGGCTTAAAACTTTGCCAAACAAATATGAGCGTTCATCCAAAGAATTCCATACCGGATCGGTCGTAGCCCGGGTTAAGAACGTCCGCCACCGGTGCCGTCAACCTGCAGGGCGCCGGTGGAAATTCAGCTACTGTGGGTCGAAGTCGAAGAAGAGGTGGAAAGCGGCTTCTTTGACAGAAAGAGAAGAGGAAAGCACAGAGTCTAGAACTGAATGTGGGAACTTTGAATGTTGGGACTATGACATATGATGAATCTCGGGAGTTGGTTGACATGATGATTAGGAGAAAGGTTGATATATTGTGTGTCCAGGAGACCAGGTGGAAAGGCAGTAAGGCTAGAATTTTACCATGGTGTAGATGGGAAGAGAAATGGAGTCGGGGTTATTATAAAAAAAGAGTTGGCTCAGAATGTCTTGGAAGTGAAAAGAGTATCAGATCGAGTGATGAGGCTGAAACTTGAAATTGAGGGTGTTATGTATAATGTGATGAGTGGCTATGCCCCACAGGTAGGATGTGACCTAGAGGTGAAAGAGAAATTCTGGAAGTAGCTAGGCGAAGTAGTTCTGAGCATCCCAGACAGAGAGAGAGTCGTGATTGATGCAGATTGTAATGGACATGTTGGTGAAGGAAATAGGGGTGATGAAGAAGTGATGGGTAAGTACGGCATCCAGGAAAGGAACTTGGAGGGACAGATGGTGGTAGACTTGGCAAAAAGGATGGTTGGAGTGAACACTTTTTTCCAGAAGAGGCAGTAACATAGAGTGACCAGGTAGAAGCACCAGGTGGATTACATCTTGTGCAGACGATGTAAACTGAAGGAGGTTACCGACTGTAAGGTAATGGTAGGGAGAGTGTGGCTAGACAGCATAGGATGGTGGTGTGTAAGATAACTCTGTTGGTGGGGAGGAAGATTAGGAAGACAAAGGCAGAGCAGAGAACCATGTGGTGGAAGCTGAGACAGGACGAGTGTGGTGCAGCTTTTCGGGAAGAGGTGAGACAGGCTCTCGGTGGACAGGAGGAGCTTCCAGAAGACTGGACCGCTGCAGCCAAGGTGATCAGAGAGGGAGGCAGGAGAGTACTTTGTGTATCTTCTGGCAGGAAAGGAGAGGAGACTTGGTGGTGGAACCTCACAGTACAGGAAATCATACAAGGAAAAAGGTTAGCTAAGAAGAAGTGGGACACTGAGAGGACCGAGGAGAGGCGAAAGGAATACATTGAGATGCGACTTAGGGCAAAGGTAGAGGTGGCAATGGCCAAAGAAGAGGCATATGATGACATGTATGGCAGGTTGGACACTAAAGAAGGAGAAAAGGATCTCTACAGCTTGGCCAGACAGAGGGATAACGACGGGAAGGATGTGCAGCAGGTTAGGGTGATTAAGGATAGAAATGGAAATATGTTGACTGGTGCCAGTAGTGTACTAGATAGATGGAAAGAATATTTCGAGGAGTTGATGAATGAGGAAAATGAGAGAATGGAGAGTAGAAGAGGCAAGTGTGGAAGTTAGAAATGCATTAAAGAAGATGAAAAATGGAAAAGCAGTTGGTCCTGATGACATTCCTGTGGAGGTATGGAAGCATCTAGGAGAGGTGGCTGTGGAGCTTTTGACCAGCTTGTTCTATAGAATTCTAGCGCATGAGAAGATGCCTGAGGAATGGAGGAAAAGTGTGCTGGTGCCCATTTTTAAGAACAAGGGTGCAGAGCTGTGGCAACTATAGAGGAATAAAGTTGATGGGCCACACAATGAAGTTATGGGAAAGAGTAGTGGAGGCTAGAAACAGTATGGTTTCATGCCTAGAAAGAGTACCACAGATGCATTATTTGCTTTGATGGAAAAGTACAGAAAAGGTCAGAAAGAGCTACATTGTGTCTTTGTAGATCTAGAGAAAGCCTATGACAGAGTACCCAGAGAGGAACTGTTGTACTGCATGCGGAAGTCTGGCGTGGCAGAGAAGTATGTTAGAATAATACAGAACAGCGGCGAGGTGTGCTGTAGATGTGACAGACAAATTTAAGGTGGAGGTGGGACTGCATCAGGGATCAACCCTGAGCCCCTTCCTGTTTGCAGTGGTGATGGATAGGCTGACAGATGAGGTTAGACTGGAATCCCCGTGGACCATGATGTTTGCAGATGACATTGTGATCTGCAGTGAAAGCTGGGAGCAGGTGGAGGAACAGTTAGAAAGATGGAGGCATGCACTGGAAAGGAGAGGAATGAAGATTAGCCGAAGTGAGACAGAATATATGTGCATGAATGAGAGGGGTGGTGGGGGAAGAGTGAGGCTACAGGGAGAAGCGATAGCAAGGGTGGAGGACTTGAAATACTTGGGGTCAACCATCCAGAGCAATGGTGAATGTGGTCAGGAAGTGAAGAAACAGGTCCAAGCAGGTTGGAACGGGTGGAGGAAGGTGTCAGGTGTCTTATGTGACAGAAGAGTCTCTGCTAGGATGAAGGGCAAAATTTATAAAACAGTGGTGAGGCCAGCCATGATGTACGGATTAGAGACAGTGGCACTGAAGAGACAACAGGAAGCAGAGCTGGAGGTGGCGGAAATGAAGATGTTGAGGTTCGATCTCGGAGTGACCAGGTTTGATAAAATTGGAAATGAGCTCATCAGAGGGACAGCCGAGGTTCGATGTTTTGGAGACAAAGTTAGAGAGAGCAGACTTCGATGGTTTGGACACGTCCAGAGGAGAAATAGTGACTATATTGGTAGAAAGATGATGAGGATGGAGCTGCCAGGCAAGAGAGCTCGAAGAAGACCAAAGAGAAGGTTGATGGATGTCGTGAGGGAAGACATGAGGGCAGTTGGTGTTCGAGAGGAGGATGCAGGAGATAGGCTGACATGGAAAAGGATGATGCGCTGTGGCGACCCCTAAAGGGACAAGCTGAAAGGAAAAGAAGAAGAAGTCAGTAATAAACACTAGTAAGTAGATTTTTTTTCAGCTGTTGAGATGTTTCTTCTGTATGTTTCTTCTGGGCAATGTATTATTTAGGGTAAACACGATTCTTGTGAATGAAACAAACCTTAAAGCTTAACATATGTCTAAATTATAGATTATCCATCCATCCATTGTCTTCCGCTTGCCTCCAGAGGGGGGCCCCGGTGACCCGCGTCAGGGTACGGGAAACCTAGATCCATTTAATGTATTCTTCATAGGGGTTTTGGGAGCCGTGCTTTGTCTGGTCCCTCACCTAGGACCTGTTTGCCATGGGTGACCCTACCAGGGGCGTGAAGCCCCAGACAACTTAGCTCCTAGGATCGATCATTGGGACACACAAACCCCTCCACCACGATAAGGTGACGGCTCAAAGAGAGGTAAATTATTAGTATGTCTGTTAGATTCATTCAGCTTCACAGCCAATCCAATTGAATGTTGACTTCAACTCACTATAGAATTTTCACAGACTGGCCACTTTATTAGGTACACCTGCTCCATGCAAGAGCGGTTTTAATACAGAAACAAAGCATAGAGAAATTTAGTTCTACACTGCATCTTATCATACTATACTGTATATGATGCATTTTTAATGTCACTTGCAACTACACAAGATAACCCAAACATGAGAAATACATGTTCATTATGCAATTCTACACCACTGCATCAACTACAGCTATTAAGAAAAACATAACTCTTTCAAATTCATGATATTTTTCCAGACCTCCTGAAAAGGATGAAAAGAAAAATGACAACGATATGAAGGCACATGCTTCAGAAAGCATTGTACCCTTCTACTCAGAGTGCAATAGACAATAAATTATTATTATCATTCGCCAAGCCCTCTTTGTATTTTCTGTCAGTATTTATTCGGCCTCAGTAAATGAAAATGTCGCGCTTGTATTTTACCATCTCGTTGTCAGGACAAGGAGGTCGGTTTAGAAATGAGATGATGCTCTCATCTGGCAATCACTTGTGAAGGTTCAATTTTGGCCAGACCTTTGTAGACATGACATTTTCCATTTGTAGGGTCTTCTTGTCCAATGGGAATGTCTTGGCAAATTCCCTGTAACCCCAAACAATACCAAACCAAATAAAAAATGAGTTCTCCGTGCAACATAGTGAGGTTATTGTGCAGGCAATTCAAGAAGAGTGGAATTGTGCACACGGATGTATAAACCCTCAACTGAAATGAACCTCCACGCTTGAATCTCAGCATCAGTAAGAAATTGTGCATCGAGTTCCAATTTGCATTCAGGCATTCATTTCTTCGTCCATGTCATGCTGAATAAACAAAGATGATATATGGCTCACCTGACAGTAATAAGTATGTTCGTGTCACATCAATCACCACTCTAAGTAGTCATTAGCAAAACTCAATAACCATTTTGAAGCCAATGATAATGGCCCCATAACAACGGGACAACCTTTGGTTGAGATCCAAACGGTTGAAGAGGTTGATTTCACACATTGACTGCCAATTTATCAGCACAAATGAATGTTCCACTTCAGTTCTGCAGCCTTGAAGTGTACAAATTAGCCTTTGTGCCCATTCTGATTAAGTCTCCATCCATGTGACCTTGCCAAACCTGGAAATCAAGAGGGAAGGATTCTCGTCAAACAATCAAACAATCGTAACAAGACACGAGAGAGCCATAAGAAAGCCACACACACGCACACATGAACAACAAGAAGACACTCATCAGCAAATTTCTTTGGTCAGTTTAGTTGTGTTTTACTGAAATGCAAATTAAATGACCAGGTTGCTCCTGGAAACCAGGCCCCTCGTCAAGCGCATTTAGTGTGATTAAATCTCTTGTAAGAAATAATTGTATATTGCAACAGAATGGAATCAGTCTTTCTTCACAAAAGGGATTGACATGGGCTCACTGCTCAGTCACTCTGCACTTTCTGAATCCGGTACCATTCCAACTTGATGGAATTAAGTGACAGAACTTCATTAAAAGAACATTTTAAATCTTTCTCTAGGTCTCACTTTAGCACATACGTGGCAGTGAAAAATAAACAATTTCTGATAGCAAGAAGTTTATCCAGTGAGAGATATCGTAAAATGGTGTTAAGATACAAAGGAGATCAGAAATAAGTAATGGTTGGATTGCCTGACAGAGCGCCCTTTTCTTTACCTTGGTGAAAAATCAACAAGTCAAGGTTATATTCTTTTTTTTTTTTTTCAGCTGTAGAGGTGCTGCATGAGTACAGTTAAATTATTTAAAAGAGACATATTATGCATTTTTGCATAAATGAAAACTGTTTCTGGGTGTCTGAATAACATATTTGTGACATGCTTTTCAAAATACTCCAATGATGAAGAATTGCATTTATTAGTTGCTCCAAGGCTTCAGTATTATTTCTAATCCCAACGATAATCTGATTTACATATTTTTCTGTGACACTGAATGTGCAAACGTGATGTAAATTGATCAATTAACAGGCAAACTACCGTAACTGTATGCAATGCTATGCTGTGCATACATTTTTTCTACCTGCTCCTTTTAAATGAACATGTTTTTCTTAATCCATCCATCACTTCCATATACTTACTGTTTATCGTCACTCGGGTCGCAGGTGGGTTGGAGCCTATACCTGTAAGGTAAATATAGAGTTCTGCCATGTTTCGTGTAAATGAATGACTTTTAGACTGTGTGCGACTATGTACTACCAATCTCATGTCATTAAGAAAATGATCACCCAGCTACACACAGGCTGATCAAGATTTACCAATCAAAACCGGACCATGGAAAACTGAACTCAGCTGGACAATTAGGTGACGTGGCATTGCTTTAGTCCTCCTGTTGCACGGTTTTCAAGCGTTCCCCACTTAAGGTTTGTGCAATGGTGGGGTAAACCTTGGATAAATCCACAGATTTACTTTGCATCCACTATTGAAGAAGTAATGTGTTTGACCCATTCACTGTTATAAATCTCTCCTCAATGCAAGATGAGAACAGCTGACGTAACCGCCTCATAAAACGAGCAATTGCAAATGGTGCGCTGCATATTGACATTAAAAGACGAATGTTTCTTCTGTGGATGCGAAAGGGGTCACATTTGCATAAGCTGAAAGCTTGCTGTGTCTCATAAACACACACAAAAGGCTGCTTCTGTGTTTGTGTGGGATTCATTTCACTTAGATTATCATACAAACCGCAAGGTTGCATCTTTTGTATTGAATATGTATCAACACTGTTTTTATATATCATAATGTGCTGCCTCACACAAAAGCTGTTCATAGTGATCAACCACTCCACCAGTCCTTATTTTCACATGGTTACTTATCAATGCTGGGTTGGAAAGGAATGTAAGCATTTGAGGAAAGTTACATAAGGCATTGGAGAGGTGTTTCTTCACATCACTTGAATAATATTATATATTATCTTGAATTCTTTTTGCCATTTTTAGTCAGTCGTAACCAGTGGCAGATCTGGCATGTGAATTACAGGACGGCATTGCCGGGGGGGGGGGGCAGCCAGTTGTGGGCCTCAAAATAAATAAAAAAATGCTACGTGAAATGGCAAAGCTACAGTATATAAAACAAAGTCTGGACACTCTTTGAACTCACTGCACTGCTACGGGTTGGTTTAATATCAGACTACTGTGGAAAGACAGTGGAATCTTTAAGGACCCATCCCAAGACCTTTCTCCACAGGAAATGCAAGTCTAGGACCACGAGGCTCCAAAACAGCTTCTACCACCAAGCTATGTGAAATGCATCTGCCCCCCACCCCACAGTAAGAACTAATA
The DNA here is from genome assembly GCF_024500385.1 of Phyllopteryx taeniolatus. Lineage (NCBI taxonomy): Eukaryota > Metazoa > Chordata > Actinopteri > Syngnathiformes > Syngnathidae > Phyllopteryx > Phyllopteryx taeniolatus. The sequence continues at coordinate 9,515,078 of NC_084502.1, forward strand.
ACTACACCCAATCTTTACACGTAAGTGTAATATCATGAACAAGATCTGTGCAATATTGTCTGATCGAAATTCTGTGCAATATCTGAATGTAAATAATCACACTATATGGGCATTCTCCCGAATGTGAATATTTGTATATTCTGTAAATAAGTGTCTTTTTAATAATTGTGTTTACCTCAACACTGCAAATTGTTATGTCATGTTTATTGTTCCTGGGACAGTAACAATAAAGTTATTTTCTATTCTATTCTATTGAAGCAAAAATCTACAACTAATTTTTGTTCAAAAAAGTAATTTTCGCCCAAGCCACTACAAGAGTAGAGGACAGAATGCTGATTAACCCTATCAGCTTCTTGCACAACTTGCTATATTTTTCAATATTTATTTTTTTATGTTTAGTGACTATCCTATACATTCCCGCGCTGGATCACTTGGTGACGTATCAGAGATGACATATTTTACCTATGAACCATATATGGACAGCGTGCAGGTCGACTGAGCCAAAGGAGAAGCCAGGCAGAGTTGGAAGGTGGAGAAGGAGGAGGCCTACGTCATATCGAAGCGATGAAGACATTGTGGTAATGCTGAATTCCAGCATTAGGGTGTGCCAGAAATTGCGGATCATAGCTTTAATTAAATATGAATCAAAATCTAGCACCATTACTTTAAAGAGATGAAGAATTTATTTTATGTCCAAAAAATTTCTTTAAATTTATTTTAATGTACACTACGTAGCCATGATGATAATCTATATGATAATATATATTACAAAGTTTCTGGGGAAAATATCTTCACAAATTGTAAATGTTGGAAATAGTCAATTGTGTTGCATTGCGTTGCATATTGACGTTATGTCAAACTGGGGGACAATATGGCGCCCGCACGTCACTGTCCAGACTTTGTTTTCTTGGCTTTGGCACGTGGTTTTTGCACCCCCGTGTGGAGTCGCCCTCTGTAAAAGATGCAGGGAGGGTGTGGCAATCTAATCCTTGATCATAAAAGTGTGTGCGTGCGTGCGTGCGTGCGTGCATATGTGTTGGTCCTGGGGTTAGGGGTGCCAAAAGGGGGTCTCGCACAGGGTGCTATTAAACCTAGGATCGCACCAGGTCATAACAACAAATAGATTACTATAGATGCCCACAATGTATCTCACTGAATGTGCTGCTGAGAAATTAGTACCATAAAATTTTGTCTATTGGAAGTACTGGTATATAGTCTACACATAGTAAAAATAAAATAGACTCAATTTTATTAGCAAGGGTCTTGAATTACTCACAATCAAGGCAGTCCAGTTCAGCCTTGGAGGAGGTCTGCATCCCTCTGAGTGCTGTTCTATTTGCTGCTGTTCTGTCAAAACGGACAAACCATCATATTTTTCATAAGTCACCGAGTGGTTGACAGGCCAAGATCCGGTGATTAAATTTGTCAAAAAAACCAATGGTTTCTGTTGGGTTCGGAGAATATGGAATGGGGAGAACATGCAAAATCCACACTGTAAGGCGTGAGCTGAGATTTGAACCCACAATCTTTAGACCCAGGGTTTGCAAACAATACAGAAAAATCTACCAATTTATCATTCTTCAGTTTTTATTCATTAAACACGCTACAAAAAGTACAATTATATACTCTAGTTAGTTAGTTTTGATAAACTACTACGTCACAGCATTGTGTTGAAGGTGACGGGCAAATAATTTGTGATTCTTTTAGGATTTTTGGGGTGGTCCACCTTCCTGTATCCACTAGAATAGGGGAAGGTTCCATTGTATATTGCAAGTTACTCCACAATTCCCTATGGGGTGGGAATACTCAGCCATGCCTTCAGAGCTTCAAGTTCATCTGCCTTCATTTTCTCTCTTTCTCCCTTTGTTTTGAAAATCTTCAGTCTTGGATCCTCAGGAGACATCATTAATGTGCGGTCGACTTTTAAGACCCAGTGTCCCCAGGAATGAATCTCCCTTATCGACCATTCCTAGTTGTTATTTTTAACAGCTTGCATTATAAAGTGGTCGTTATGCCCTTCCCCTGTGCTAAAAATTAAAAGAAATGTATCAGCTCGCAAGGCACATGCAATTCATTTTGTGTTGCGAGGAAATCAATGCGGCGGTGACAGAACAACATGCAGTTTCACACATATTGATCCATGAAAATGAATATCGATGCATAAACATGTAAAAACTGCTTTCATGTCCCCATCTGACACAAGCACTTAAATGGTAATAGCATGCTGACTTCCCGAATTATATGTTTCTGTATGGCTCACAGATTTCATATTAAATTTGAGAGGCCCATGACCCACATGACTTTTAAGAAAATGTGAACGTCTCAGCAGACTAGTTTCCAGTGTTGTGCCTTCACAATGAGTCATTCTGTTTTTTCACCTGCGGCATTCAGAGGCTAATCAATCCTGAAAAGGTCAATACACATGCCGTCTTCATTATTTTTTGTTTAGGATTTTTTTTTTCAAAAAAATATTAAACTGTCCATATTTGTTTGACTTTTGAAGATAAAAAAAACAAACAAAAAAAACATGGCTGACTCAAATGAGGGCAAGTTATTTCAAACTAGATATGCGACGACAGCGCAAACCTGACGGAATCATCGCTGATGTGTGGTCTCCCCTGCATGGTATTATTATTCGCGCGGCACTGTGCCACGTACTCTTTGCTCCTCTTATCTCTCCTTTCCCTCTCACTCCGCTCTCTTCTCCTCTCTCGACCCGACACGGCAGCTGGCGACCCACCCTGCGCCCACTAATGCTTAATGTCTCTGCTCCTTTCTAGGCTTTTAAAAAAATATTTTCTTGCTACAATGCACTCATGAGGGAACATCAGGGGTCATGAAGTCCTCACTATATGGGGCGAGCTAAAGCAGAACCCCTGATGTCAAACATAGTACATCCCAGGATGCTGGTTGACCTCGGATTTGGATTTTGAAACATTTGTTTTGAAGAAATAATACAAATATAAATGGGTAGAAGCGTCACCATCGCATATAACCACATTTCCAGGGATAATGTATATTCTGAGATTTGCTGATGGCTCATATGGTGTCACACATGATTGGTGGTTCTGACTCATAAGTTTTGCGCAACTTTAGAGGAGTAATGAACCCAACAATTTTGGTCGTATTGCAAATTGGTAAGACTGAACGGACATTGGACTTCAGAGGATCAGCTGTATTTAGTTCACGTCACACAGGTTCTCCCTCCTAATACTTACACTTTGTTGAGAAGAATATTACATTAAAAATGATTATTTAATATTTCTTGCAAATACAGTAATTGTAAGTATTAAAAAAAGGCCAATTTAAAACCATTTTTATTTATTCAATGTAATCCAATTGTTTATTTTAAATTCAGTTTCTAAAAGATGCCTCGTTAAGAAAGTTCAGAAAATAAATACATTCTTGGTACCCGTGTAAAATACCACCTCATGAACGACACAATGACTTCTGACAATGTCTTCTAAATGAGGCTGTAAAATAGCATGACATAATTTTGAGGACTTAAAAAAAAATACATTCACCAAGAGATAAAACATTGTTAAATACAAACAACGATAGCTCAGCAAATGAAAGTTTTCTAAAACTGTTTGCAACTCTAAAGGAGGTTTTCTTTTTTCTGCATGTAGTCATAGTTCCTTGCAGAGTGAGATAAAATAAATTTATATTTATATTTATCATTCATCAAACCAGGTGAAAATCCTTATTGAAAATCTTCTTTTTATGTATGATTCTTCTTATTTTTCTTATTATCTATTATTAATTAAAAAAACACACAAAAAAAACACAGTCTATAACTAAAAAGTGTTTAAGAAGGGACCTTTTTATTTATACAGCTCATCCTATGGGACAAACTGTTTTGTTTTCTCAGTGGAGGGAGTATACAGAAATAACAACGCATGCAAGAAATACTAGACCGTGATAATACAGCATTTATGGCTTGATAGTGGGTATAGAAAGCATTTGAAGTCATGGACACACAAAGTCCATTCAACCCACAACACAGCCAGATTTCCAAATGCCGCTTGATCTCTCAACTTAAAGAATACAATTAAGCAGTTTAAGAGGGGCTTTATTAACACAAGCAGTGAACGCAGCAGAATCCCTGGAAGAAAATCCCATCGGAGAAACCCGCTTCACCGCAAATCATTGCTCACCACCCTTTCCCGTTTACTTCTTCAGCATCTGTGGAGTGATAAGGTTTTGCTTCGCCTTGCCAGGAGGAATCGGTTTGTTCCACAGCGCTCTGTTCTCATTGGCCAAGCTGCCTCGCATCCCGGCGGCAGTTTAAGAGTTACTATGAAGGAGTTGCCTCCTTCATATCGTTCATAAGGAAAAGAGGACAGCTGTGAATTGAACACATATCCATTGTTAAACCAATTGAATTACTTAAAGCCACACAATGTTATAGTGTCACCTTTGACTAACAGCTTCAAAACAACTCTGATTGGTACATTGGCTCATCAGATAAAAAACAAAACAAAAAAACAAATCCCTCATTACCAGGGAACCTGCTTAGTGGCATATGGCGTCGGTGGAACCGCTAGGACGGCCTTCACTTGGCGTTAATGCAAGCTAAGTGCTAACGGTAGCCGTTAGGTGCGCTTGTGCAAGCTTTGTTGCATACAAACGTTTCGAGACATGAAACGAAACAGTACAGTTAGTAAGTTTACTCATAAATTGACAGATTTTTTTTTTTTCGTGCTTCATTAGAAATTAATGAGTGCTGGTGGTAATTTTTTTTAAAAAATGCAGTTTTCTGCATATTTATCAAAATTTGTAGTGCATTACATATTTTTGTTCTGGGGGGGAAGAAAGGCATTACCCTTATCTATGCACACTGAAGCAATCTGACTTTGTCATTAATTTATTTGCAAAATAATTTAGCTTGTTTACAGTTTTTTTTTATGCCGTTTTATGCTGCTTAGTCTCTATTTGCGCATAGCATGCATAGATGGTCCTCTACTGGCCAAATAATACAGCAAAACTGCAACTGATGAGTGTATGAAGAATGATTAGCAACGATTAAGTTACTTATTCCAACGATTAAGTTACTTATTACCATATAGAGGTACTATCAAAGCAATGGTAAGATGTTTCTAAAAAAAAAAATATTCTTTTAATAATCACATTATTTCTTTGTCTAAGTCCGTAGAGTTGTAGCCATATTAACATCGAAATTGTATTTCAAAATTTTATCCGCTCAATGCTCATCATTCTATTTCCAATGATGAAAATTGAAAACACATTCTCTTTCATATAGAATTATCCTCCAACATTTATTTATTGTGGTTTACTGGTTAACTTAGTAAATAGTCAGGCTTTGAGCAATACGCTATGCTCCCGGTGTCAAACAACAGCAAGTAAACAAGTGGGGACCATTGCACTCCATTAAAAAGTGGAGTCACGCTCCAGTAACACTGTTGCGACACTGATGGATTTACAAGACTTACTCTGAGACCTTAAAGCTGAATAGTTCAAGATTAGACTAAAGCTTGTTGCACCCAAGGTTTTGAATTGAAATCCCTATCTGGGGATTATACATCACTGTTTTGTTGCCTAATTTGAGTCATTAGAGAAATGCAATGGTGGATTAGTGTAGTGGGTGCACCCTGAAGGAAACAGTTTTGTTCTGGAGGAATTAGTTGTGAAGATGCAAATCTTCCAAACGTGTGAACGCCCACATCTCGTGTCAGTCAAAATGAAATGTGCTTTCTTGCAACGTTTTTAGTACAGAAAGAAGATCGGACAGGTACGGGCCAAGTCTTTTCAGCAGTGATCAGTTTATGGCTTTTATATACTGCATTGGCCAAAAATTAGGTCAGTCTTGAATGACAGAATTGACTTGAGAGACTTGACTTTGACTTGATGATCGCAGGGTTTTCCTGTTGTTGAGGGCTAACCAGCTAGGGCCACATTAAAACTCATTCACTGCCTGTCCTCCATGTTAACATGGATATTTGAATTCAACAGCCGTCAATGGCAGTGAAGTTTTATCGTGAAACTTTTTTTTTGTTTTGTTTTGTTTTTTAATGGTTATGGTGATTCACAAGGCCACAAACAAACATAATGCGACTGACTTGTTTTGCCAAAGACAAGCAAAACAAAATGGTTGCTGTGAAAGGCGCAGTACGAGACTAATGGGCCAAAGGAGTAATATAGTTCTGCGTATTAGCAGATTTGCAACCCACGCCACACCACGAGATTGCAGTAATGTCTGTGGGTCAGTGTTTTCACAGTAAAAAAAAAAAAAAAAAAGTTAAAAAGTTGTGGCTACAGCTGTTTGCTTTTTTTTTGCTTCGTTTTACTCTGCTGTCTGCAGCCAGGTCGGCTTTGCAAATGGGAATCGTCTTACCTGGATTAATGAAGGTTAAATTTATCAATAAATCTGTAACAAATTGCAATGTTGTTTGACCCATGTCACCCCCTCAGCAAAATGTAATGGCCATTTGTTTTGTTTATTGAGTTGACAAACATAATGTACTGTGTTTTCCTTTGCACTTGCACAGATTTAACAATGTCAGAGATGTATCAGAAGTTTACGCTGGATGTTTTCCAGGTTTCAGTGGTGTTCATCTGCTCTGTTGTAGCTAAATGGGGTAACTTTAAAATTAGGAACACTTCTCAGTATGATGCTGTACCCTTTGGTACCACTGCAACCTACAATAATAGATTACAACAATATATTATAAAATGTAAACACTTTTGGAAGGGCAATATATCATACTCTCAAACCATGGAATTTAGCAATACAGGAAGCTTGTTTAAGATGATTGATCAGAAAATAAACCCGTCTTGAAACATTCTTTTGCTTTACAAGGATTACTGGATTTCTAATTTCGCTTGTCGTGTAACACGCTCCCTAAAAGCAGAGTTTAGATTCCTAAATAGTTTTTTTCATCTGCAGATTTAAACAGGTGTCAAAATCATTTAGCCCGTTCATCCTAGAGGAAATTACATAGTGGTAACAGCAAATACCGTATGTGAGCGGACTGACAAGGGCATAAAAACATATTGCAATATTTTCCTGATTAAATTAAAAAGACTTTGTTTTTAATCCAGCATTGTCGTGAAGGTTAGTGTTGTTTCAGTGTGTGCCTTTATCTCACCAGGGAAAGCAGACTGTTACATGTGGATATTAAAATTGGATGAATCCCTCAGTTGGCCATGATGTTTACTTTGATTTATGGCAGGTGGCTTTTAAGTTAAAGATGGTGTGGATTGTTTCATCTACGGACAATTCAATCACTCACCGGTATGTGCTTGGAGAGGGCACAGGGGATACAGAGCAATTGGGGGGTGGGTGGGGGGGTTTAGAGATTGGTGTTGGGGTTGAATAATTAACAGATTCTCAGGAGAGGGTTTTGCATCCTATTCCATATCCTGATGTGGATCGTCTTGTGCGAAAGAAAGACCACCTCATTCCTCATTCATGGAAATGACCTACTTCTTCCTAGTCATTTGGCTCCGGTCTAAAAATACTCCAGAGGTCATTTGCCAGGCTTATTACGATCAATATTTCCTCACTGCCTCCCCTGCAGCCACCTGCTCCCAGGTGGGATGCCGCTCCCTGCAGAAAAGAAACACCGACGATTGCTGGAAATCAACACGGGGTTCAGATCTGGACATGAAGCTGTGACAGGAAACTGACTGCCGATGTGACAGCAGAAGGTCAAAGAGTTGTCCCTGTTGTGGGTGCAGGTTTTCCCAATACATTTGGTTTGTTTGAGTGTGACCTGGTGAATGGCCATTATCAGCGTTATCAGCCAGTCAACGCCGGCTGCTGTGATAAGGGGAGTGAGCATTTCATTTCACATGACAACATCAGGGGAATCAGACTGTAAAGTTTTGCTTCAGGAGCTGCAAGGCGAAGAGCATCTATTTGATTTGACTCTTAGCTGACGTATTTGCAGTATCATGTCAGGATCTGAGTGCTTTCAATACAGTGGAAAGGGGCACTTGTCAAACACTGAGGAATTCAACCTAAAGGTGTTTTTGGTTTTGTTTTGGTTTGTTTTTAAATATGGTCCAAAAATATAACGATTCCAGAACTCGACAAGTTTGACATCAGCTGATCATCCTCACTACCCACCCTCTCAGTCTGTATCGTACCCGTCGCAAGCCCTCAGTCTTAAGAAATTCACAGGGGGGCACATTTATTATTACCCTAAAGACAATAGCCTACATATTTTTGATAATCCAATGGCATATACTCTAGTCGCGAAGCACCAATGTGCATAATCGTCCTGTTAAACGTAACCAACAGCAAGTATTACTGATGTCACCCAATGCATTTCAGTTACAACCAGATCTGCAGTAGATGTGATACAACAACACCATTCTGCATTGTCACTAATAATAATAATCATCTTCATCATCCAGATCCTGAACAAAATGAATCAGTTAAGTCATTTTTGCGTAATGGTGCTCATTTCCAAGCGAAAAATGCGATGTGAAAACATAATCTCCTTGGTGGAGGCGAAGGACACAGCGGCAGATGAATGCCAGTCACATTCAAGCGAACCTTGACAAGTACAGTTATGAAACATTTTCAGAGTAGGTGGTGTGTGTGCAGGTGGTGGTGCCAGTAGGTGGCATGTTTACAGTAGAAACCCTATAGAGATAATTGTGCTGGCTTATGCTTCTCAACATGATCGCTAATGTTCGGCACTGCGCTGAGCTTCCATGCGTTTAACACGCTACTCCTCACAGGAGAGTAATTGTTCGGGTTAAGGGTCACTTAATGAATGGCGGGGAGGCCGAACAGGCTAGCGGGAAGCCTGATGCAGTCGGTGGTTTACACAAAGTGCCCAGATGACTCAGGTCAAAAAGAAAAAAGGGGGAGAAAAAAATTGCCGAAAAGCAAAAAATGTTGCTGATAGCAAAAAGATACAGTGCGTTCATTCCAAGGTCTATAAAATAAAGAACAACAGATAAACTACTTAAGAATAATAATAATAATAATATGGGTGGGTTTTCACATTTCTCTTGTCCTGTCCTGCCCCCCCCCCCCCCCCACCTCCACTGACATATGGTATTTGCCGTTACCACTATGTAATTTTCCTCTCTGATGAATAATAATATTATTATTATTATGAGGGGCAGTCAAAACGTTATGAGCCCAGTTCAGATTAACCTACTAATAATTGATTTTTATTTTCTGAAATGTTCACAGTTTGTAGTTTAAATTCGAAGGTTTTTTGAAAAAAATATATATATTTTTTTAAATATACTTGTTTTAGCCTGTTCTCTTCCTGTCAGCCATTTTGGATTTGACATCATTATTGGATGCCAATCCAAGGGAATCCAAAATCAAATTTTTTCCACAGTTTTTTGCGTAAAAGGTCAAAACGAGTCTGTGACCTTGTTTAAGTTTGACATCAACAGTATGCTCTTTGTCGCTCGAATGCAAATAAATGGCGTAAGGCTTGCAAATTGGGTGGATTTATAACCGCCGTTGCTGTGTGATAGTTTCGTTGATTAATATTCAAGCACCTGCCCACTTTTCTCTATGTCATCTCTTGTGTCTTTGTCTCTCCCTTATCAGACCTCGTTCTGTCTGACCACAATTTTTCAATAAATTTCCTTCATATAGTCGTGCTCATAAATATTGGTACTATTGACGACAGTTAGATTTTTTTTTTCTTGACAGCTTAACATGAAATCAGACTAAACCTTTTGAGTTTTAGGTAAATTAGGATTACAAGAATAGTTAGAGAAGGATTTTTTTAGACATACAATAATAATAATAATAGACAATTCAGTGATGCTCAAAAATATTGACACCGCAGGGGTGCTGAAATTTTTGAGTATGACCGTAAAAGATTTAAACAGAAGCAGTATATAAAACTCCTCTGCTGCACAGAAAAATCTGCTCCGGCATAAAAAGGTTTACAGATCCAAGCAGCCGAGCAGGACAGGTTTAACAAAAGCAACTTATCTTTACCCTTTAAACCCCATAAACATCATAGTTGAGAGACGGGAGTATTTTGGTTCAAAGTTCACTGGTGACTAATGTTGAGTGAGACTGAAAATAAATTAAATTCTCTTTAAACGACATATTAATCGTTGATTGATGGACACTAAAACATGAATAAAAAATAAAAATAAATAAACTTACAGCTCTCCAACAAATAGTCAGCCTCCCATCAAATTAATATGTGTGATGGGTAAATGATGTTTATGTGCTCCCAGCAGTTGACCCTTTTTATTAAACTGTGGCGGATTCCCTAAATGTGAACAGTAAGTACAAACATCGTCTTATTATAATTATAGCTAATCAAATCACCATGTGCTTTGACCTTGGTTGGTGGAATGGTGGATATCTAATTACCGTGGTCAAAATTAGCATCCATAATGTTCAAATAATAGATTTCTTCTATTTAATGGACATTTTTCCAACATTGACCAAAATGAGTTTCCTCCGCAGTGTCCGGGCTCTGGTGAGAAGCTCGGTCATCCGGGAGGGGCTCAGAGAAGAGCCGCTGCTCCTCCGCATTGAGAGGAGCCAGATGCGGTGGCTCGGGCATCTGATTCGGATGCCTCGCCGGTGAGGTGTTCCGGGCACGTCCCACCGGGAGGAGACCCCGGGGACGACACAGGACGCGCCGGAGAGGCTAAGTCTTTCGGCTGGCCTGGGAACGCCTCGGGATCCCCCCGGAAGAGCTGGATGAAGTGGCTGGGGAGAGGGAAGTCTGGGCGTACCTGCTAAAGTTACTGCCCCCGCGACCTGACCTCGGATAAGCGGTAGAAAATGGATGGATGGATGGATGATAACCAACATTGTGGGATTAGTTTGTGGAGTTGTACAGTATATCTGCTCATTATAACATTAAGCTATGTGGCTTTAGAGTAGTTGGTGGAAGAATTAAAACAAGTAATCACAATAATAATAACGCATTCTATTATATAATAATGATAATGCATTCTATTTATTCTTTCATAGCACACAAGAACACCGTCCAATCAAATGGAAAACATTTGTGTTTGGCAATGTGTCCACTGCATGCACCACATGCACAGAACCGCTGCACTAATTGGCAACTGTAATTCGTCAGCTTGGTGAGAGAAAATACGATCCATTTTCAAATCTTTACAGGCACTTGCCCTTTTTCTCGGCTCGTCACAACCACCTTGCTCCGCCCCCAGTTGCAATGATGACGAAAGCCATTGGGTGATGCTTCAAAACTGGCTGATTTTGAGAGCGGCTTAAATAGTAGCAGTACAAAAGACCAATGTGCTTTAATTCTTGTTCCCGATAGTGTTGTAAAGAAAGCATGTCAGAGACGTGATCGACTTACCTGGGAACTGTTCAAAATTGTGAGGAAAAAACATGATGAGTCTTTATTAAGAATTCATAAATTGTGCTGTTTGGGTGCTTACTCCAATACCAAGTATGCTAATAATGCAGAAGAATTTAATATTAATAAATATATTCACATTTGTATATAGTTGTCTTTTCTGCCTTATAAATGTTTAATATGCAAGTTTTTTTGGAATGCGAGGAATCCAGAGCATCAGAAATGCTTTTTTTTTTTTAACCTGTCCTGTTCAGCTGCATGGCCTTGCAGAATGGTGGCTCTGTATGCCTTTGTGCTGGAACAGTTTTGCTGTGCAACAGGGGAGTTTGAAATACTCCCTCTAATTATTTTTCATCCATCCATCCATCCATTTTCTGAGCCGCTTCTCCTCACAAGGGTCGCGGGAGTGCTCGAGCCTATCCCAACCATCATTGGGCAGGAGGCGGGGTACACCCTGAACTGGTTGCCAGCCAATCACAGGGCACACATAAACAAATATTCACACATTCACACCTTCGGGCAATTTAGAGTCGTCAATTAACTTACCACGCATGTTTTTGGGATGTGGGAGGAAACCGGAGTGCCCAGAGAAAACCCACACAGGCACGGGGAGAACATGCAAATTCCACACAGGCAGGGCCGAGGATTGAACCCCGGTCCTCAGAACTGTGAGGCAGACGCCCGAACCAGTCGTACACCGTGCCGCCGGTCACTGTACACTATTTATTAACCCACCTAGTTAACACAACCTAGCTCTCAAAGTAGCTTATAAAGTACTGCAGTTGAATGCGCATTTGAATTTGCACATCTTCCGAGGTCATGGGTTCAAATGCGGGCTACGGCCTTCCTGTGTGGATTTTGCACGTTCTCCCTGTGCGTGCGTGGGTTTTCTTTGGTAGATCGGTTTCCTCTCACATTCCAACACATGCATGGTACGTTAATTAAAGACTCCAAATTGTCCGTAGTAGTAAAAGTGAGTGCGAATGGTTGTTTGTCTATATGTGCCCTGCGATTGGCTGGCAGTTCAGGGTGTACCCCGCCGCTCGCTCAGATTCAGCTGGGATAGGCTCCAGCATAACTGAAGATAGGCCTTTCACAGAATGGATAAATGAATGTTGATGAATGGGCTTAAAATTTTTATGTTGTTGAATACTTCGCACTGTAGTGTACAGTGTATATTGTATCCATCTTAGTCCTGTTTATCTCATTGTTCATCAATATCCCACTCTTGGATTGGACGGCGAATGTTTTGGTGAGTCACACTTTCCATTAGAAGGCCCCCTTGATGAGTCACAGTTCTGAGGACCGGGGTTCCCCAACATAATCAATTATGTCATTACCTTTCAATTAGCTCCTATCGCCGTCTGTTTATACAATTAACACTGCTTAAATGAATTCCGTTCTATCACCCAATAATATCTAGGAATCATTGGTGAAAGTCGAGGGATGTGACTGTCTTTTGCAAACTGCACTTCAACTTCAACTAAGACATCCTTTTGACATCTTTAATGACACTGTGATAGCGCCCGAGCATCTCTTCCTGCTTCTTGTTTGGTGTACACCAGGGCTCGGATTATAGCCTGCAAACTCGACGCTCGTGGAGCAATCGCACTGCCGTTTATTTTAGCCAAACCAAACCTGACACTGAAGTGTGAAAACACAGCCAATTCCGGGGGGGCGGGAGGGGTTGTGCTGAGAATTTAGAACTCTTCGTTGGCTTTCTTTAAGTCAAGCTTAAATGTAGCATCACGCAGCCTGCAAACAGGACAAAAGTTTTGGATACCCGTAAAACTTCCTTGACTCGTAGCTTACTACTTTTGACAATCAAAGGGAAAGCGTAATAAATTCATCAGGCAATTTTGAAGGCCCTGAGTACACCCTTCCTCTTAGATCACAGCATCTGCTCTGAAGTAGCACTGCTCCTTGTTATACCATGGGAACAACCAAATAAGTTTCTTTGAGATCTTCTAACCAGGACGGCTTGTTCTCCTTGTCTACCCACTATGGCTTCCCGATGGTGTGAAAGGGCTGCTGGTTAATTTTTCATTTCATCCTTTGAAAAGTAGGAGTAAAGTGGGTTCCCTAATTAACCCCATTGCCTATGCACACTGAGGCAGGAGGCAGCCTGAAGCAACCATGTTTTCTTGTTTGCTCAGACCAACTTCCATCACCTAAAAGCCTCTCCACTCACTCACCCAAAGTGACATGCAACACGGCACGCAGAGCAGGCGATCCAAATATTCTTTACTTTTACATTCTTTTCAGCAACCTAATAACATCACATATGACATACTGTAGGGCACTAACGTTCATGTCATTGGATGCTAGCTTTCTTCTCATTGTGTACGTAAAATTAACACAACCTGCTTTGAATCTCTCTTTTTTATGAGCTTTAGTCTCCTTCACATCTGACAGCAAAAATAACAAATTTGAAGATGGACGCCTATCAGCTGTGTGAATAGAAATTAAGGCCTGCGGAAGCTCATACACCTCGTGTAAAGAGACTACCATCCATTATCTTGTTATCGCCTGTCTGGGAATTGAATTGGGGGAGCGGAGTTATACGGTAAGCATGCTGCCACATTCTTTTAGTTTTTTTTTTGTGTGTGTGCCAGGAAGTGTGATGCAAAAAGCCTGTTGTCCTCGTTGCCATAGCACTTAAAGCTATCCCGAAAATGTGGGCGACAGCATGTTGAAATGTTCCATTTGATTGTCGGCGTCCAAACCTGGAGATAGGGAAGTAGATAATGTTTGGCACTTTGCTAGAAGCGTAGTAAACAGTATGTGCTTCTGCATCTTATAGCTTGGGGAAAAAAAGGAAGTTTGAGATCCTTTAAGATAATATTAGTATATTGTAAGATAAGGTTCCATGTTCCAACCCAATGTTCTAAATACATGTACTGTATATAATTGATTAGAATGCTTGAAAGCAGGGGTACTTAAAAGGCAGCCCCCGAACTGTTATGACATGCACAGACCAGCCAACCGAGGTTTTCACCACCATCTTTCGAGAGATGGCCGTATTCTCCCAACGAGGCGACGAACAACAATTTTTCTTCTTCCGCCTCTTTCGTTTTTTTGTTTCATTTTTCTGCATCCTTTTTCTCATTCGACCAAACCTGTCTCCGTGCTTCCCGAGAGGACTGAGACAGGCCGCCCCATCTACCAGCTGATCTAAATTTGTGAGTAACACAAGTGTTTGCCAGACTGTACAATATTAGTGCCTAATAATTTTGGGAAATGAATAGCTTCACACAAAATCCCAACTTTGCCCTCTCTCTCTCTCTCGTCCGGACTCAGTGCATTAAACACTCACATTTTTAGCCCAGCAGCACACGATGTCCTATTTCCCTTTTTACACGCCTATTTTTCTTCTTTTTATTAGTGTTATTTTCTTTCTTTAGTTAGACCCCTTTGTGTGTTTCCCTCTAGATCCCTTGTAGATGTCATTAAATATTCTATAAAATTCCACTCTTAGATGTTTTGTGTGTGTTTTGAGTTTAAGCCTCTTGTCATCTAGAACTCGTATTTCATAAAATGTAGCAACCTTTAGTTATGAGACTGATAAAAGGTTTGTCGTCGCTTTCCCCTAAATTTTTATACATATAAAAAGTGACGTGGTGCTCCTTTACGAGACAAAGTCGTTTGAGTTTAACGTTAAAGCGTAAATCGGACTAACCCAGAAGTGAACTCAGTCGTTTACTTTCCTTCGTATCTTTTTCCAAATTAATTAAATTTTTATTTCAACCAATACATGCTACAACTCATTAAAATTTGATTTGCAACCCTTTAGGGTTTGTGTTTGAGTACCACTGCGCTAAAGTATGCTCCAAGTTAGAATGGTGATTGCATTGTTTCAAAATTGTCAAAGATTTTAAAAAAAAACAGCTCCTTTGCTGCCTGTTTCCCCATGGTGTCAATGATGGTGCGTGCTTGCTATACTCGCTGTTATGGGTGAAATGCACTGGTCAAATGGCATGTAAGGCATGTAAATGTATTCATAGTAATAAAATAATCTTTAGCTATTCATCACTTTCATTGCATTATAAAATATATTTTTTTTCTCAGAGATGTCTGTGCTGAGCGTAAAACTGGAGCAATAATAAGAATCCAAAAAATGAAATAATGTGTACGCTAAAAGGATCTTTTACATGAGTAAATCTATTTCAAATTCATACATCGATTCTAATCTATTCCATTTGGTAGCTGAATTATTATGAGTCATCGCACACTTAATTCTGATGGGATATTTCCATATGCTGTGGGTGTGCTCACACTGTAAATGATGTTTATGTGCTCCCAGCAGTTGACCCTTTTTATTAAACTGTGGCGGATTCCCTAAATGTGAACAGTAAGTACAAACATCGTCTTATTATAATTATAGCTAATCAAATCACCATGTGCTTTGACCTTGGTTGGTGGAATTGTGGATATCTAATTACTGTGGTCAAAATGAGCATCCATAATGTTCAAATAATAGATTTCTTCTATTTAATGGAAATGTTTCCAACATTGACCAAAATGAGTTTCCTCCGCAGTGTCCGGGCTCTGGTGAGAAGCTCGGTCATCCGGGAGGGGCTCAGAGAAGACCCGCTGCTCCTCCGCATTGAGAGGAGCCAGATGCGGTGGCTCGGGCATCTGATTCGGATGCCTCGCCGTTGAGGTGTTCCGGGCACGTCCCACCGGGAGGAGACCCCGGGGACGACACAGGACGCGCCAGAGAGGCTACGTCTTTCGGCTGGCCTGGGAACGCCTCGGGATCCCCCCGGAAGAGCTGGATGAAGTGGCTGGGGAGAGGGAAGTCTGGGCGTACCTGCTAAAGTTACTGCCCCCGCCACCCGACCTCGGATAAGCGGTAGAAAATGGATGGATGGATGGATGATAACCAACATTGTGGGATTAGTGTGTGGAGTTGTACAGTATATCTGCTCATTATAACATTAAGCTACGTGGCTTTAGAGTAGTTGGTGGAAGAATTAAAACAAGTAATCACAATAATAATAACGCATTCTATTATATAATAATGATAATGCATTCTATTTATTCTTTCACAGCACACAAGAACACCGTCCAATCAAATGGAAAACATTTGTGTTTGGCAATGTGTCCACTGCATGTGTGCTCACACTGCAACATGACAGTGCTCCTCAATGAGCAACACAAACCCATCTTTGTGTTTTTACTCTACTCGGATATTGGTTTCTCACAGTCAGGAGCATTTCACAACTCAATGAATAATCAATAGTTTGCAGTCTGACATTGAACAATAACAACAATAATGAACAAGACCTCCTCCAGGATTTCAACAGCGAGCGAATAGCCACTATATGATCTAGGACAGAAAAGTTTCTTGAGCTAACAAAATGTTAGAGGATCATACAGAAGCAAATTGCAAACCCATTTGATAATTAACATCTGAAAACACCTGAATATAGTAAATGGGACATTTGCTAAAAGATAAGTATACCTATTATTCAAAGAACAAAAACAATCTAGGTGGACAAATTAAAATGCTGGGACACTGCAAAGCTTCTTGGCAGAGGTATTTGCTACCTCTTTGAGGATCAGTTACTTCAAAGATACATTTCAAAAGAAACGTGTTGCCGCAGAAGGAAATGGAGAGGTTGTGAATGCAACACAAAGTATTATAACAAATATACAGAGTTCAATCCCAATTGAGAATATTTATACTACATTAAAATATGTATTCTTAAAATGGCTGGTAACATTTTAAGGAGAGCTTTTGAATTCTTGTTGCTTGAAAAAAGGAGCCTTTGCATTTTTTACTCATGTCAGTCGAATGTCATCGTCAAAGTCATATATCGGGTTCCAAAAAAACGACACAAATCCAATTTTGTCTGTGATTGATCACCGTATCAGCGACTTAATTACATGGCCAACGAGGCTAAGAAGAGGTGTAGATTCGTAGGAGCTATTTCCTCCAGCCTCCCTGGAAACATGCTTGTGACCTTCGCAATTGCAAACAGCCATGTACGTAGAATCACTTATCTCTAGCTGGTTTATAGAAGAGGGCATGCCGCCCTACCTCTAATAATGTACACGTAATCTGCTAATTCATCTTCAAAGTCTGGAATCGACTTTATAAAGATAAAAACTCCTCTATGAGCGGTAATTGTTCTGATTTGTTTGCAGACCTTTCTGCACAGAAACCAACCCCGTCTCAGACGGGGGAGACAATTTGTTTGTATCAAGAAGGAATGCTTTGGTCTTATCAGACAAATGGCAGGATGATAAGACAAGGTGAGTTAGATAAATACACAGAGCTTATTCATGTTTATTGTGAGCGTTGTTTGATGTGACATGTTACAGACAGAACATTAAAAAAATAAAAAATAAATACAAAAAAGCAGCCATGTTGATCGAGTAATTTTCAAAACTAATTATTTAGTGACTCAAATAAGCAAGGTGTTAGATATTCGTCCTCGTCACTAAACATTGTAAATTAAAAGTATTACATTCATCCACCTCACCGGGCCTTCTGCCTGTCTGATCCTTCAGACGCTCTGCCCCGTCCTGTATTTTATTATTATTATTGACTGTCAAAACAAATCAAGAAGTGTAAAACATACAGCCCGCGGGCCAAAATAGGCCAAAAAACGGAATGGACTACTGGACTCCCCAAAAAGAACATTAAAGAGCTGCAGCTCATTCAGAACAAAGAGGTCAGAGCATATTGCTCCAATTCTAAAGTCTTTACACTGGCTTCCAGTCAGCTTTAGAATAGATTTTAAAGTTTTGCTACTGGTCTATAAATCACTAAATGGTTTCGGTCCTGAACACATGAAAGAAATGCTAATGGAATATAAACCCAGTCAGGCTCTGAGATCGACAGACTCAGGTCAAATAGTGGAGCACAGAGTCCAAAGCAAACATGGTGAAGCAGCATTTAGCTATTATGCTCCACACAAATGGAATAAATTGCCAACAGAAGTGACGTCAGCCCCAAGTGTGAATGTTTTTAAGTCCTAGTTAAAAACTCTTCTATTTTCCCATGCTTTTTAGAGCATTTCCACTTTTACATGATTTTTCTTGCACTGTACGATTTTTATTTTTGTATTTATTTATTTATTTTCCCCTTTGTTTTAAATGTTTAGAAGCTGTTTTTGTTCCTTGTTTTTAAATGCTTTTAATTATGTAAAGCACATTGAGTTACCTTGTGTATGAAATGCGCTATACAAATACATTTGTTGTGCTTTGCTAATACTTCCTAGGTCTTCATATGTTGATTCAATTTTAAAGTGCAATACTAAATTTTTCAGTTCCAAATACCTGTCAGTTTTGTGTCTTAAAATACAATCACTGGGATTAGTTATTATACATACATTTTAGATGACAAACTAAAGCTACATATTCTCTAGAAATGTGAGGTTGTTTTCTAAAATGATTTAAAAATGTCCTTAATTATGAAGATTTTCCTAATGTATGTGATGTTTTGCATTCAATCAAAGGGAAAAAACCTAATGTTATATATTGTTATATCAAGTATGGTAAGATTTTTCATGGTGGCCGACTGGTTAGCATGTCTGCCTCACAGTTCTGAGGAACGGTGGTAAAGCTAATCTACTAACCGAGTGCACCCAGGATTTTAATCTGCAAAATGTGCAAAAGAAATTGCCCTGCAGTTCATTTTTGGAGTTGTTAAAGGAGTAAATGCAAATAGATGAATTTATTAATCTTTTCATATCACGTCTGAAAGGCAGGTACAAACCAGAACACATTCCATATCACCTACGACAAAACTCCTTTCAACTCCCCATTTCTGTGCCCTGGGACTGTTCAGCGCACTGTGACAGTTGGTGCTGGCCTATCCCAGAGCACTTTTAAACACAATTTTACGCACAATGGGCAGATACATCCAACTGCCGTGCACTCAGGACAAGTTAAATCATGCAAAAATAGCTTTTGTGCGGCTGCTGGCTTCCCCCAAATTGTTTTCATTTTGTAACTGTTTGTCTTTCACTAACACTTTCGATTCCATCACTTTAAACTTCATTTTGTCCGTGTGGTGGTCTCCCAAATTGTTCATGGTGAAAACCATCAGAGCTACATAAAGCGCGAAAACCTCGTCTTCCTCGTTGGTGGTCTCCACGACTCTTACACGTTGCCAACAGCGTGTGCAATATGTTAACTTATGAACACGTTATTTGGAATCTTAGTTAAGGCTCTCAATCACAACAACACGCCCCCCCCCCCAACCTGGTATTTAGTATTTTAGTAAACACGCCTTTCATACCATGATTTGTATCTGCTGTTTATCCACTTCAAGCACAAGTACTGAGGGAAAAGGCTTGAAGATTGGACCCCAACAAAAACATTTACTTAACACTGGGAGCTGAAACTCTCTCCTCGTTCCCCCCTGGACAGGACATGACTAACAACACCCGACAAGACTTCAAATCAGCCCCGATTCAGTGATTGAGCGCCTGACCGATTCGGGAAAAGTTTTAATTTGCATAGTGTATGCCCACGTTAAAACCAGATCCAGATGTGTTGCAGTGGTGAAGGAGCTTGTCCACTGATACACCTTTAACTGAACCATGGCTCTTTGCGCCTTTGAATATTATGTTTGACATTCAGCACCACAGCAAAAGCTGGACCTTATAGGCTTGGGACTTATTGGAGTTGCTTTGTCCAATGATTGGGACGTGTCAACAGAGACAGAACTAATGTTTAAAAGATAAAACGCAGCAGGGAAAAAAACTTTGAAAGAAAGAGAAAAACTATTTGGAAAAGTCTCCAAAAAATCTGTTTCTTGTCATGTGTTTGGAGCCGCAAGTGTTATATCAGACTAGAGTGAGAAAAAATGTTGCTTGCAGACTGGAGAACATTCATTTATGCAGACACTTGACTGATGTCAGCTGTCCTCATGGATGAAAAAAAAAATGCTAGGCCATCACACCCAGCCGCACTGAGGTGCTGGTACATGAAAGGGTGAAGCGAGGCTATTCGACACAGTGGAGAGGAAAGAGGGACAAGCTTCAACCTTGACAGTTCACAGCACGAGTTTTCAACATGACGCTTTGGTCTTACTCATGTGTGTGATCAACCAATCTCAGAAAAGTACACATGTATATGGCTTAGTTAACGAGTTCTCACAAAGCTATGAAGAAAGAAAAAAAAGCCGAAACAAATCTGCATGAAAAAAACCAAAAAAAAACACTTTCATGTTTGAATTGGTTTGCAATCTCTAAAAAACAAAAAAGTCAAGCTCAGGAAACTATTGTGTAAAAACAAAAGGTCAATAGGTACTAGATGTCGGTGCAGTTTGAAAGAGCTTCCTTTTTATTAAAATGTCTCTCAAGAGGGCTTCACCTGGAAATATTACAGCAGTGTTACAGCATACCCTCGGTGCAGTTGGCTATAAATGAATGATAAAACATTTGTCTTATCTCCTTTTTCTTAAACACTTATCCTGAGTGTAGCCCTTGGAATATACAGTAAAGAAAAACAACAATAAAACAACTATTAATTGGATCCTGTAAAATTATATGAAAGATATTTATTTGAGAAATTTCAACCTCTGAAAATATCAGAATGATTGCCCCAGTATTATGGATTTTATGGACGTTAAGTGTTTTCCTCTCCATAGGCACTCAGTATACACTAAAAGCTTAACGTCGCTTAATGAAGAAAGCGCATAATGTCCATAAATTCCAAAATATTGGTGCGATCGTTCTGGTATTCTCAGAGGTAAAAGCGGGAATGAGTAGATATGTTCACATAAATGCTGATGACGATTGATGGCAGTTTTGTGACATTAAGCAACGTTAAGCTTTTTGACGCTTATGTTTTAGATTGTCCCATCCTCCTGCTTGGAGTTGCATGCATCCACAGAGCGTTTCTGTAGAATTAATGAATAACGCAGACGTCTATGTTGATAAATCACACACTTTGCGTGGAAATGTTCATATGCACGTTTTACACACCCTTCTGGGCGTGCGCACGCACGCTTGATAGGTGAGGGCCCTTAAGGGTGAGGCACGAGGATGACGTAACACAGAGACGACTGTTGTTGTGTTGTGTTCAACCTTTCGCTCCACTCTCCTGGCATGACGAGCAGATGTACGCGACATCCAACTTTTACAGCAACACAATTCTCCATATTGTAGATTTTGTCAAAGTAAACTCCGCAAACTCCGCAGCGACATCATAAACAGAAACACGATGCTCATGTTTAGCTATGATTTCCTTTCTTTTTTAATTTGTTTTTAGTAATACATTTAGGGTGACTAATAACACTGTAGCTAGCAGTTTTGATATATGCTATGATGACACAGCACGAGAAAATTCACTGAGGTCCATGCCAAGACTGATCATGAAGCAAAATATAATATCAATAGTTTTGTTCGTAAAATTATGCTCGTAGACTGAATTGTTCGTGAATCTAGGTTCCACTTTACATCACTTACCTAGGAGCAGACACGTTTGTGTATTGCTCAAAGATCTAGGTTCAACTCTTGCTACTCCTATTGCCTCAATCATTAATCTTTAAATTTCATCTGGTCACTTTCCAAAGGCCTGGAAATCTGCTATTGTTACCCCTGTCTTTAAATCCGGTGACTCAACTTCTCTGAATAACTACCGACCTATAAGCATTCTTCCGGCCATTTCCAAAGTTGCAGAAAAATGGGTGTCAGAGCAGATTGTCCATTATTTAATCAGCAGCTCCCCCTCTCTCCACGCCATGCAGTTTGGTTTCAGATCCAAGCATTCCACTGAAATGGCTACATGTCTCTTCATTGAGAAAATAAAATCTTCTCTCGACAAGCGTGGAGTTGTAGGGGCGGTGTTCTTGGACCTCAGGAAAGCTTTCGAAACAGTAAATCACTCTGTTCTTCTTACCAAGCTCTCAAAATTTAACTTCTCTCGCAAAGCTGTGAGCTGGATTGAATCATATCTGCATGACCGAACACAATCTGTATCAGTTAACAACTGCAGATCAGAGTCTCTTAGGCTAACCTCTGGAGTCCCTCAGGGATCAATATTAGGCCCCCTTTTATTTAGTCTTTATATCAACGATTTGCCCACTGTTTGCTCTGAAGCAGAGTGCGTAATATATGCAGACGACACAGTTTTCTTTGTTCATGGTCGCTCCAAAGATACTGTTGCTGCTAAACTCACTAATACAATGTTCTGTGTCACAACTTGGTTGCAGGAGTGCTCTCTACAGCTAAACGTTTCAAAAACTGTAGGCATGTATTTCACTAAAACAAATAGAGTATCACCTGACCCCGACATACTTGTTAATGGAGAAAAAATGCAAATTGTCAGCCAATACAAATATCTTGGGTTAATAATAGATTCACAGCTTTCCTTTAAAGCCCATATTGACAAATTGTGTAAAAATATCAAATTAAACCTCACAGATTTTCGTGCAATTCGAAATGAAATGTCAACTGAAGCTGCAAAGATTTACTTGCATTCAATGATTCTTAGTCACTTTAACTATTGCATAACCAGTTGGTCCCAGGCTGGTCAGAATGCAAAAAAAACATTGGAAGTTTTGTACAAACAAGTAATTAAAGTGATGGATAAAAAAAACCAAGGCACTATCATCACTGTGCAATTTTAAAAAAAATACAGTCTTTTAAACTGGGACAGTCTTCACATATTTGCAGATTTAAACTTGATTTATAAAGTACTGCATGATTTGGCCCCAGCTCCTCTGGCTGAGTTCATCAGCCAAAGAAACAGCTCTGAGCGTGTCACTCGAGGCTCTGTCAGAGGTGACTGTCTCATTCCTCTGCGCAGGAGCACTTTCAGTAAGTCAGCCTGGTCAGTGAGGAGCGCTGGTGAGTGGAACAAGTATGTTATGTTGTTTTTTTGTTATGATCAAAAAATTTGTGGTTTTATTCTCTCTTAATAGTATAGTTTGATTATGTATCCTGTATTATATTGTCTTGTAGATGTATTTTACTGCTTTTTTACATCATGGCCAGGGAACTACAGATGAAAACTAGCCTTCTGGCTAATTCTGGCTTTTTTAACCATGTGTACTTCATGTGTTTTATGAAATTGCATTGTCCCCTTTCAAAAATAAACTGATAAACTATTGTGGAGCATTTGAACATTTCCCTTGAACTTTTCAAGATAATATGTTTACTTAAGTTGACTCATGATATGGGTGAAATTATTGTTGTCTATTAACAAATTCTTTAAATCCAAAGTGGTGAAAAGTCCATAAAAGCAACCTTACGATGTGTTAGAAGGAATGATTTGATTACAGTGAGCTGAATAAACAGGCTACCAGAATGTAGCTCTGCAGGAAAATGTACATTTTGAAGAAGTAACAACAACTTCTGGAACTAAACTTTCACTGTGCTGACTAAATATAACTTGACATGTTTTCCACTAAGGAAAAACCTGACCTCCGTGCGTTCAAAAATCCCTCGCTTCCACCGCCACCCACACACACATATCCACCTCCATTTATCTCTAGGGATCTCCAAGATCTCCAGGACCTCCAGCACACCATCTTTCAATCCGCGACTAAGCCATCTTAATTATAGCTGGCCGGTGGCTGCACTCGAACTCATGAATTATGCTCGACTGTCCACAATCACGCCATTGTGTCATGTCATCGCTATCAACTGCCTCATTTGCTACGGCTCACAAGCGGAGGGTGTCCGGGCCCTTTAGCGGAAGATGGATCGCCTCACGCAGCCTAAATCGATACGGACCCCACGGAATGTAGGAATGAAGCTGAAGTTAAACTTCTCTTCAGTATGAAGAAAAGGATTCAGACTGCAGGACTGTGCTCGTGTTGTCATTGCCTGTAGTTATAGACATGCATTTTGGGCATCTTTGTGTAAATGTAAACACAGTGACATCAGATATTAATCACTTGATGTAAATAGTTGGGGTTGGGGGGGGAATCCATTCTCAAATATACCTTTTTTGGAGTGGCAACCTCAGCCACTGATCATGTCTTTAAAGTCTGGTGAATTGAGAAAAAACCACTTCGTATGTCGATTGGATGAGGGATTTAGGTCTATGGTGTCAAGCATGCTCACGAGCTGCAAATGTGCGTTACAGTTTCCCCAGCTTGCCAAAAACACTGCACCTCGTGCGTGCAACCAAATTAGTATGTGGATTCACCCGAGGGATCAGCAAGGTTGAGCAGAGGTTGAGATAAGGTCATGTGCTTCTGGCAACGTTATCTCCACGCTGCCCTTAAGTCCCAATAACAGAATTCCAGTCTTCTGCGTGAACAAAAGTTCTTGTTCCAAATGATTCATTCTTTTCCTATTTCCCACAGTGAATATCATGTAAACGTTGAAAACAATTACTTTCAAAAGGTGTGCAGACGATCAGACGGAATTAAGGAAATTCATTGCAATGGGAAATATGGAAGAGGGTGTGGCTCACATGTCATCTCAATGTGCAACTTCTGGCAACACCATCCCTAATTTGTGTTACTCCCATATAGTAAATTGGTGACAATCTCTGTTCATCCGCCCAATTACAACGCCTCAAGAGGAGGCTGCTAATCACTGCAATTAACTTCCCTACAATTAAGGCTTTGCTTTTGGAAGTGCTTTAATGGACTGCACAATGCTGAAAAATTAATCCATGCTCAGATAATGAATCTGATTTCACAAAACAAACTCATTAACCTCTTGAACCCTGTGAAATTATCAGTGGAGATGGTTTCAGCTGGCTACAAGCCACTTGCCTTCTTCATTTTCGCCTTATTCATGTAGTAGGTTACATGTTGACAGTTGAATTGAAAATGCCATTATACAGCACTAAACAAATTTTACTAGACCACATTTCTATAAAAATAATAAGAGATCACGCAGCAGCATGAAGTGCTTTAATGCCGACTCGTTACTAATTAGGCTATATTCACGCTGCAGGGCATGACGCCCAATTTTGATTTGTTGTTAAATCTGATCTTTTTACGTCGTTGACATAACAAAGACAAATGTGTACGGAATCAGTCCGCGACGTCACACGCAAAGCCCGACATCACGTTGCGCGTGCACACAAACAGTCTTTGCACGTAGGTCTAGTCATGACACATTTGTGGCGAATTCAAGGATTTTGAGCAACCGGAGTCAAAATGTTCTTATATTTATCCGTTCAAAATCATCATCTTTTTTTTCTGCTCCTTTCTCCGTCGTTGCTTTTGTCGCGTGTCTGATTTGTCAAACAGTTGTGAACAATTGCGTCCGTACCGCACTCGCATTGGAAACATATCCGATTTATAGCCACATAAGAAAGAGGCCTGGGTCGGATATGAAAAAAATCTGAATTACACTGTCACTGTTGTTATAATGTACTCTATTTGTGTTTTCACTTTTTTTTAAACTTTCGTATTATTGGATAACAATATGAATTATATTTTTCATTAAGAATTAGATCTTACAAACTGGTGTATAAACCATGACAGAAACACCAAAATGATGCTAGAGCATCAATACCTGATATTTAATTCAATATATTGAAAATGGAAATGGCGTCTTCCCCTTGGTGATTGCGTCGTAGCAAACCAACATCATTAACCTCTAAATTACTGTTGCTTAGACAACAGTGGTATAAATTGATGGAAGGAGCACAATTTATGACTATTCTAATCCATAGATTAGCTACGCTGTTTCTGTGATGTGACTGCGAGCTGTGAATGTTGAGCTCTGAGACGTCCGTTCAATGCAAGGTAGCCAGAATGAGAGCAGAGCTGTTCTAGAAAATCCCTTTAAACCATAACAGGAGTTTTTAACCTCTTAAAACGTTGAAATAATAATCCCAGTTCACCGAGTCGAGGTTACATCTACATTAGTGCCTGGTTTGGGTCTAATTATACTACAATGAGCAAGCGTTTGCATTCATGGGGTTGGAGATGAGCGAGGACTTCAAAAACTGAGTCCGTGTTCTGCATTCTTGTGCATATTTTTTGCATCTGTGAAATGAACTCAACTCCTTTGACGTTTGGATCAGAATGTTGACTTGGCGTCATTAGAGGAGTATATACAAATGTATTCTTTGTATACAAATGCATGTATTCTCTTTTTACACTGATTATTG
Organism: Phyllopteryx taeniolatus; assembly: GCF_024500385.1. Lineage (NCBI taxonomy): Eukaryota > Metazoa > Chordata > Actinopteri > Syngnathiformes > Syngnathidae > Phyllopteryx > Phyllopteryx taeniolatus. The sequence goes on from NC_084502.1 coordinate 9,541,426, forward strand.
AGGGTTTATTTGTTAGGAGCTTGAAAAGGTTTAAAGGTTGCGACAAGCTATAAACCTCTTAGTCTTACTTTTGATGTTCAATCTAATTACCTCTGCAAAAGCTTAAGAGGACGCAATGTAGCAATCACCTTTTGTTAATGATTTCATTATCTGGCAGGATTATGCAAAAGCTGCTTAACTGATTTCCAGGAAAGTTTGTTGCTGGATTGTGCGTCGTCGGTCAGGAATCCATTCCAATTTCGTGCGGATCGACAAATTTGGTTTCACTTTCTGTAGATTTGTAGATTTTGACACCATTCCTCACAACCAGCGAGTAGCCCGCCAACTATGAACAAACGAGCACATTTTGCTCCAGAATGTCTTAAACTTCCATTGCACCCTACACAGATTGAAGACACCCAAAGCAGCCTCGGGGACAGTCAATATTCATTTTCTCATCAGTATCGTTATTTCAGTGACCATTCACGAGGTTTCTTACTTTAATGGAGTGGCAATTATACAGTTATATATAATGAGATGTTTGTTTCACTTTTCACTCTTCTTTCTGCCTGGTTGGAGGTCCTTACCAAGTTCCATGTTGTTTCTGTGCTAGGATTATCCCAAATTCTTCAGTATGATTTAAGAATGAATTTGTTTAATATACACGCTTAAGCATCGTTGAATCCAAACATCATCAGCTGAAAGTCAAAAGATACAAAACAGCATGGGCAGGCGAAATAAAAGCACTTCCAGCAGCTACGCCACCAATATTGCATAAATCCATCTTTGTATAATGTTCATTAATCGAATCACCATCACTTCAAATGTCCGGTGTACAACATATAAGTTAGGAATGTGAATATCGCAAAAATTTCAGTAGAAGAGGAATGTTTCCACCACATTCTAAATTGACAACGCTCACGTGCATGTTCAATAACTCACTTTGCTCCCCAGAGATTTTGGCTGTGGAACTCTCAACAATGTCTTCCTATTGGGAAAAGCACTTAGACCACTTCCTGGATATTGTTTGTTTGCTGCCTTGTTATATGTTGGCAGATCTGGCGCTATGATTGATAAGGTACTCTCACTTATAGGCCCGAGCTTTCAATTAGAGGAGAAAGCCTCCTGTTAATTTATGCTGTCATGCAAGTAGCTTATTTTCTCATAATGCTTTGTTTTGGATGGATGCGCCTTTCAGCATCCTTCCTTTATTAAATGTTGAATACTTCTGAGGTTTATGCTCTTGGGAGTGTGTTAAATACATTTGTTTTTTTTTGTTTGTTTGTTGGTTTTTACACACCATTTTTTTCCTCATTTGTGCTTCTGCATGCTTGGTGGAATCTGTGTGGTCCTGGATTGACGCACACATTTTCCTGGCAGGAGGCCACAGGGGACACCAGCGAACAGCTGTTCGTGACGCGCCGGCCGGGTTCTCCCAACAAGGCAGACCGAACCACCGGCGTTACTGTGTGTGCATGTGTATGCGTGCCTACGTGTGTGTGTGTGTGTGTGTGTGTGTGATGATGGATTAGAGTTCGAAAAATTTAGATGCAACTCAGCTTCAACTGTGCGAGATCATTATCACCTTCGGCCGAATTTCTGATGTGTCATGAATATATTCCCATCATACATGCATTTTCATGATTGTAGGACTTGCATATAGCTTATTAAGTTATTTTTAGACCTTCAAACTAGGCCTAGCTCTCCCAAAAATGTCTTAAAAGGAAAAACATACTTTCAAAGCAAAACCGGCTTGAATACTATTTTGATGTAATGTAATTCAAGTAAGGTGAAATCTATGATCTATTATGCTGTTGGATAGCCATGCATCCATCCATCCATTTTCTTTTACCGCCTATCTTCACTAGGGTCGCGAGCGCTGTTGGATATTATTATTATTATTGTATTTACTAATGTGCCATATATACTGTAAATAAACCACTAAAACAACAAAAATGGCTTACCAGCTCACCAAGTAAACGGACAGATTTGGAGACTTATTGCAGTTTATCATATTGTGCTTCAGGTCTTGCAATGTTCCAGAGTTTCGCCTCCATTTATTTTTTCCAATTGTGTTTTCAAAATCAAGCTTACCTAAAAAAAAAACGAAAAAAAAAAACCTAAGCGTGCACGGTAGCTTATGAGGTGTCCCCTGTCGCTAGGATAACGGTTGCCCTCAGGTGGTGTGTGCGTTACACAACACACAATTTCGGCTAGTGTGGGAGGGAGCTGGAAAAGACTTGAGACAAGAAAGCAAGTGGTGGCTTTCTGCTGAGACCTCCATTGTAAAATACAGAAATTCTTCTTAGCAAGCATGGAGGAAGCTTGTTTAACTAAAGTATAATAAATTATTATTTTGGATAAGTAGTATTGAAGTTAGCATTGTTGACTAATGCAATGTTTCCCGACCTTTATTAAGCCACAGCACCCATTTTACATTAACAAAACAAAAACAAAAAAAACAAAAAAAGAAATCTCCTTGGCACACCACCAAGCAAAAATACTGAAATAATGATGCTTTCGTATCAATTTACTCACAATTTGACTTTCTTAGTGTAAAATATGGGCCTGATTAGTTGAACACAAATATAATATGGTAAGCCATGACATACAGTATTATATTGCATGAATGGAAACCAGTGGCTACATACAGTAGGTTTTTTGCACCTTCTGCCATGTAATAGAAGAGTATTCAATTGTATGAATAGAAAATGAATCTGTAGTTAATAATAATTTTGGACAAATTCAGTAAGATAGGATCATTTCCCGCGGCACCCCTGAGGATTTTTCTCACTGCAAACTCGAGTGTTACACCACCCTGGGAATGACTGGGTTTACCTATGAGATTGTTAGTTAATTGTGATCCTTAAACTAAAAGGTTTTTCTTGTCTATAAAGCCTTCCGTAACCTCATCATGCCCATCAATGAATAAAAAGCTTAGAGGAAGAAAGTGTCCGGTTTTTATTTACACTCCAAAAATAATATCCAGCGCCTCATTCATCCCCGGGGCGGAGTGTTGTGGTGCGTTAATGGAATTTTGCAACAAAAGTGTATCTCCAGGCAGTTTGAAGAAGCAATTAGGCCCGTAATGGTAGTGCTACTATAAAATGAAAAGCATCTGCAGGGTTGCGAAAATGATCACATAAAAGACCCCAGCAGTGAATTGTATGACAAATGTAATTGTGCATTTCTTATCCTGACTTCAAATAACACTGTTGGACGCATATTGTATTACACTGATTATTAAGATAGGTGATTGTATTGCAATGATGACAATTTACTCAAAGTTTAAATTAAATCAATACATTATGTCAGAGGCGGCACGGTGGCCGACTGGTTAGAGCATCAGCCTCACAGTTCTGAGGTGCGGGGTTCAATCCCCGTCCCCGCCTGTGTGGAGTTTGCATGTTCTCCCCGTGCCTGCGTGGGTTTTCTCCGGGCACTCCGGTTTCCTCCCACATCCCAAAAACATGCATTAATTGGAGACTCTAAATTGCCCGTAGGCATGACTGTGAGTGCGAATGGTTGTTTGTTTCGATGTGCCCTGCGATTGGCTGGCAACCAGTTCAGGGTGTACCCCGCCTCCTGCCCGATGACAGCTGGGATAGGCTCCAGCACGCCCGCGACCCTAGTGAGGACAAGCGGCTCAGAAAATGGATGGATGGATTATGTCAGACAAAAATATATTATCTCTGGGGGCACACGGCAGACACAACTTTATCCGAAATAACACAAAACACTTAAGTGAAGATGTATTTTTATGGATTGTAGCCACAGCTTGATTACCAACTGCACGCTGTAGTGACAGAAATGGATAGAGAAGTTATTATCAATAAAGAAGTGGCAATAGCACAGAATAGCCAACGCATGGAGTACGGGCGCGTGGTGCTTATATAGTGGGACAGGGACGACTCATGCCAGAGGCCTGATGCGCCATCTGCCCTCGGTTTAGCCCCGCCCTAGAAATGCGGTCAACTGAGAAAGTGAAAAAGTTTAATGCAATACCTCAGCAATTAAGAACTACGTTGTTCTGTCTTTGCAAGTTTTCAGGACTGTATCTTCAAACATATGTATTTAGAAAAAATAAAACATGAAAGTGAATTTATTGGGTCTTTAATTTAACATATTGCTCTCAAAAAATGGTTTCGAAATCAGTGGCTCCACTGCACAGTCTTTGCACCCATGACTGAAAAATGCGCTTCAATCTGAGTTCTGCATCTGGATTTAGCTATTGCTTCATGTACAATCCTTCACCATCCTCTTTCGGACACTAAAATCTAAGCCCCGCCCTCCCCCCAAAAAATCAAAGAAATTAACTAAAATGTAATATGTTTGTTACTAGTAACTGATGGTGTAGTGGTACACTCACCTGACTTCGGTGCGGGCATCGTGGGTTCAGTTGCCACTCAGTGACGACTGACTGGCGACCAGTTCAGGGTATAGTCCGCCTTTCGTCCAAAGTCAGCTGGGATAGGCTCCAGCGCCCCGCGACCATCACCAGGATAAGCGCTGTTGAAAATGGATGGATGTTTGTTGCTATTTATTGAAATGGCTTTTACTGTGGATGGACATCATGTTGACTCAGTAAACAGAATGTACCTCGCTTGACCAAGACTAATTATAATATTCACCATACATACAGTAAAGGGTGATAGGCTGCAATATTTCTGACATATATTTATATAGTTGACTCGAAATGATCTTATTGGACTGAAATGTGTGCTGGGGTACAGATTTCTCTCCAGACAGATATCTTTTATATATATATACTGTATATAGTTTTGAAAGTGTAGAGCACATTTTTACAACCGATTGTGTGACCAAAAAAAAAAAAAAAAAAGATGTGAATTGTGTTACACCACAAATAAAACCAAATGGCTCATAAAAAAGAAGGGACGGGTGAGATTGAGCTAACTGGAATAGTTTGATGTCTTAAAAAGGAAAAAGAGGGATAGGATTGAGATCCCTGTGAGGTGTACATGCTGCTGCTGTTGGACTGGGGCCTGGAGACATTGCCAGCTCCATCATAAGGAATAGCAAAGGCGCTGCGATTCAGGATGGTGGTCAGGGACTGATAAGCTCAGAGAGAGCATGTAGAAAGATACCAGGACAAGAAGAAGATATCCGATTTGTGAATTAAATGGATTTGAAAGGCCTTAGAAAGTGACAAAGTGGGATGAGTCACATGAAATTCCCAGCAAGAGAAGACCGGGACAATTTTTCTTACCAATGTTACAATCCTGGGGGAATACAATAGGAAATAAGAAAGAATATGAGAAGTACAGGGTTTTCAGAAAGTGTGCATTTGCATTTTTATTAACAGACATGTTTTAATATAGAATATATATGTATCTCTTGCATTCTATGTTGAAACATATCTGTTTTAAAAAGTATAAGTGCACAGTAACTTTCCAAACAAGTTTCAAAATAGAATATAGGAGCTACAGTATATAATATATTGTCTATATTGGGGGAAAAAAATCTGCAAATTAGACACACTTTTTTTGGGGGGGGGGGTTTAAACATGTACCTCCTATATTCAAAATAGTAGAATACACGACCAAATCAAACTGTATTTGTATAGCACCTTTCATACATAAAAATGAAACAGTGCTGCCAAAAAACAAAAACAAATCACAGCAACACAACACAAAACAAATGCATACGTACAAACTGTGAGTGGTTACATGGCTCGGCACTGAGGAACCAGGTGGGTAAGGCCAGCTAAGGGGAGCATGAAAGTGGTGCGCTTGGTCTTTCAGCAAATAATGCCTATAAAATTGCAAATCAATCATTTGCTGAAAACATTACGTTCATTATTCAATATTCAACATTTAATTTATGAAAGCTAAGTAAGGGTAATTTTTGACGTCAGTGTTTTGAAGCTTTGCTTGTCTTTGAAGCTAAGAAAACAGTTCTGGGCAGCTGTGCCCCAATGGTTAAAATCATCACCTGCTACCGTGGGTGACCTAGGTCCAACACCCCGACTGGACGATCCACCAACATCCCCCGGACTCATGGCTGTGGTGTCCTTGAGCAAGACACTGATACCCCGAACTGCTCCCCGGGCGCTTCAGCTGCCCTCTGCTGTGTATGTGTTCACTGTGATGGGTAAAATGCAGAGAACGAATTTTGTGTGCATGCATGCATGTTCATGACTATATAAGGTGTTTCTTCTCAATGGTTCTTGGTCTGAATACATGTTTTGAAGGACAGACCAGCGAATGGAGATACCTGCTAAACATGTGCGATTATAAAATACTTTTCATCAGTTGTTTGGCTACATACATTTAACAGTCCAAGCAGGAGAAGACGGAGAATGGTGAAAAAGTCAAACTCATCATAAAGAGGTGGTATGAAGTTTTTATTGGACAGTGACGACCCGCAGCTACTATACTGGATTTCATGTAAGTGAACCGAATGAGTGTTGATGCAGCGTACAAAAGCAAAGTAAAGCATGGAATAGACTGATTTAACTTTGAGAAGCGCTAAATCATTCTTCGATAAAATATGGAGTTATCAGAGGAGAGAGTGAACCATCTTCGTGCCTGGATGGTGGCAGTACCCGAGGCTGCCTACAGGCCAGGTCTGCTCCACTGGAGGTCCCCCAGGGCCTCTCCTCACCACCTGCTCTCCCTGCTGTGTTGGATTCATTCCAAAAGATCCATCTTGACCATTCTTGCCTTGCATGATAAGGGGAGTAGAACTCCAGTCAGGTGCTATTTGTTTCTTTAAATCCTGAAGTGACATTGCTGCGAAGTGGAGGAACTGAAAGAGGACTGTCCAGGGAGGCACAGAATGCAATTTGGCTGCAGATTATAAGCAGAACCAAAAAAAATCCCCCAAATTTCCCTGAACATCTGGAAGGCGCACAGCCTTCTTGGATGCCATTGATATAGACCTTTTGAAGGGGGGCGGGCTCACCTGAATCCCCATTGCCACTGATTATTGTGTTTCTCCATCCGGAGGCTCGTCGCCCAAGTGTGCCGCTCTGAGCCGTCCGTGGAACTCATACATAACAAACGTGTCTTTTCATGTTTGCTTGTGAGCTCTCATTTGGATGCTCATCACAGGTGGGACTTCGCCTCCGCTGTGAAGCATTGACATTTGACTCACTCATTACAAGAAGAAGTATGAATATTAAAGCGGTGACTTCGCTTCCGTGCGGCTGACTCGCAGTTCCATTCTGGGTTGTCAATTCTGCCATCGATAGGATGTAAGAAAACAAACATAATTAACATCAACGCTTTGTTTGCACGCTTGATTATGCCCCCCAGATTTTTACCGTGAAACTGTACATCTACGTAATTGACAGTATTAACCCAAACTCTTCAGCGTAGATACATTAAACACTCTATGAACTGTCAGTAAAGCTGAGCTCCCCAAAGTATTCCGAGGCCTTAGATGGCTGTGGAAAGCACTTTGGAAAGTCTCCAAACGCAGGACTTGTCTCCCTTATGCATTGAGGGAAAAGGACACTTGAAATGACTGAAGATTAATTGGTCCTGAAGAACCTTTAAAAGACTAACGGAATCCTCAGAACCTATGGTATCAAGAGAAGGAACCAAAACATGATTTAGCATTTTTAAAGTCTACTTGAACAAAAACACGAACTTTTTCCCCTTCGTCCTTTGAGTGCCTGTAATGCTATGTTGCTATTGGCATCTAGTCAGGTTTTTATGTCGTTATTGTTTCCTTGTGGACGAGTGGTGGGGGGTTTGATTTGAATTCATCTTCATCTCAAGCACTTTGGGTTGCATTCTATGAAGTTCGATTGGCTGATTAATTAATTTCTCAGCTTCATCAACCATCTCAGCAAGGTCTGCTTTGCGTCGGCTCGCCTGGCCAGTCCTGGTCTCGCACAATTGTTCACAGCTGTATTAATTTTACGGCACCAGGAAGCAGTTCTATTTTCAGGTAAATTATCATTTGAATTAAATTGACAGAAAATGACAATATTGTCACAGGTAATGAATTTGTGTGTTACTGTAGCAACAAACCGAGTATGCCAGGCTGCCCGCTTTACACACGTATGAAAGGGAACTCGACCAGCTGGCTGTGACTTTCACGGACTACCACAGAATATAAAGCAGTATCTCATTTATACTGATAAATCTTTAATTATGTAAATGGTTCACCTTTCTTTTGCACCGTTTTTTTTTCACACTTGTTTCTGTTTTAACCGAACCAGGTTATGTCATAGCTCGGCATTTGCAGTACATTTAACTCGGTCTGATAGGTAATGTCACACAAAACAAATCCGCGTGTCAACCAATCAATAGCGAGTTTGACACGTGGTTTGAATGATGAAACTTTCACGATGACATAAGATATTGAATTGACCAGAGGCGGGTCAGAACGCGCTACATTTACTCCGTTACATTAATCGGACTTGTCAGAGTAGTTTGAATAGTTTGACTCCATCATACATTTCAGCCCACACTAGCCCTATTTTATGGTCATAACTAACTGTAAAACATTTGGGGTATGTGCTAATCTCGCTCACTCACACTGCACACACACACACACACACACACACACACACACTGCACATTCAAATTTTATTTAGTTAGAGTTTAGTTTTAGTTTTATTTGACCTTCATGCTCTGACAAATCAGAAGTTACTCACCATTTACTCAGTACTTGAGTAGTCTTTTTTCCACTGAGTAATTTCTTACTAAACTTATTTTTGGGAGGACTACTTTTTACTTTCACTTGAGTCATTTTACATTGAAGTAACAGTACTCTTACTCGAGTACCATATTTGGCCACTCTACCCACCTCTGGAAGTGACGTGCTCAATAGTTTTTTCCCCCTTCTGCAGGCTGTCAGAGGAAAAATTTGGCGCTAATTTTGATGTTGTTTATTGATGTTCATTAACTGTTATTTATTATATTTTTATTGTTTTTGCTGGATCTCTGGAAATAAAGTTTCTTTACCTAAATTCTTCCTTACAAACACAAAATTCGGTTGTTGTTTTTAAAAGTCAGCATTGTTTTTCACATTGGATAGTAAAATGTACTGAAGCGACCTGTGTTGTTGTTCTTTGGGGTGATACAGTAGTAGGATTTCCAAAGCACCTTGGGCAAGTGAATGCAGCATTGAGGCGATCAGCAGAGTGAAAGGAGCACAATGACGCTGGCTGGCGCTCCAGCTTTAATCATTCAGACGTGCTGTGGTGGTCATTTTCGATTAAAAGCCGACATCTCAGTGACGTATTGCCAATGGGCAAACGCTCTCCCTGCAACATCAGGGCGACGGAACTTTTGATGAGGAGCAGACGACGGTGTGACGGTATGTTTGCTGACTTGGTAGTAATAAATAAATCTCCAAAATAGTTTTCTCTATGTGAAACTGCACCATTTTCCAACCAAATGATGGTCAAATCACCCTGGCAAGCTGCGTTGTCCCACTTGAGTCTCTGATACCCTTCATATGTTTGGCCTCTCACTGAGAGCTAAGAACTGAGAGGGTCATAACGTATATGAGGTCATTCATAGCATTTTATAGGAGTTCAATGAAAATGATCATTAAAGTTTGATTTCTAGTAATTGTATCCCAGTGGTGTTACAATTGATTCGGTCTCTGTCTACTACTCAAATAACATAGGTAAGTTTTATATAGATCATCTTTAATCGATCATCTTTTTGTGGCAAAAAGATTTTTGTTGTTTTCTTCAATTTTGATGATATTTCCCTAATAGATGGAGTTAAAACATTTCATTTGAACAAATCTCATGATTGGAACCTAGTTGTTGACTAGTGGTTAGCATGTCTGCCTCACAGATCTGAGGTTATGCGTCCGCAGAGTTTGCATTTTCTCCCCATGCTTGCGTGGCTGGTCCGGCTTCCCTCCACATTCACAAAACAGTCATGTTAGGTTTACTGAAGGTTCTAAATTGTCCAGGTGTGAATATAAGTGTGAATGGTTCGTTGTCACCTGGGAGTGGCTCCAGTTCACCAGTGATACTAATGAGGACAAAGCTGTATAGAAATTGCATGGGTAGAAGTTCTGTTGAATAACTTGTATGCGTATATATTCAGTATCAAGCAAATGGAGGATGGCTGGTGAAATACTGCATGTTAGGCTCATTAAGAACCATGCATTTCACAGTGCACATTACTTTGTGAACAGCTTCTTCACATGCATCTGCTCAATTACAACTGCAGCACTGGTGATATTCCATTCCATTATACAGTAGTTGTATCATGATGAGGGGATTTTCTGCACAACTGACATTCTCAAAGAAAAGTATTTTCATTAGTATTTCGCCACTTCAATAATAAAGTTGTTTTTTCTCTCTAATGTGGGAACTGTTTGGGAGAATGCAAAGGCACCAGTGATGTCTGTACAAGTTATTTGTCAGCTCTGCTTCCTTTGTGCAATCAGGCTCAAGTTTGAAGGACGTCAATATGGCGACTGACAAACTGAAATAAAATAAGTAGGTCTTACCAACCTTGTGTAGTGCAATACAGGTATGTTCTTGAGTCTGTTTGCCTTACAGAGGAAAATCAGTTTCCTTGGCAATGTCGAGGAGAGCTATTTTGTTGATTTGCCACAGCTGCATACTTTAAGATTATTCTTTTCCCCTTTGCTTTTATTTCTGCCCCTGGGAGAAGGTCAGCAGGTGGCTCACACAACCACAAACACACCCGCTGAGACAGAGTGGGAGGAATAATCATGCATTATATGGTGTAACACTGCATTTGTTACAAGATAATCTAAAGAAGTAAACTCAAGAAAACTAAATTTGTCTCATGGCTGAATACATTGACAAGTCATTGTCATCTTGTTGAATGGCCAGTAGAAATAATAATAATTGAGCAGGAAAGACTCTCTGACAAGCTTTTGGAACCAGCATAGTCTTCCACTGCCACATTTGTGAAAAAGTCAATTTCAAACAGAAACACATGCGTGCAGTGTAAAAGTTACATTCATGGTTTAGTTATGTGTTCCTTGACAATAATATATGCCAAAAGGTTTTTGGATTTGACTGAAGTATTGATTACAAGCATGTAGATACAACGACTAGGCCACTTAAATATCACAATAAATAGACACAAGATAATCTTCCTGACCTTTGCTTCAAGAAAAGTTCTCGATCTGGACCTTTTTAAATTTTAGTTGAATACTCCTGGTCTATATCAACAACACAACTCTAAACAGTCATTGCAATGACACTTGTCAGAGAACTCTCATGGAACTTAGAGATCCGGGCAAGCAATAAGTAGGGGCGTCACGGTGTCTCACACGGGGCACCATTCAAGCTAGCACCGCTACTGCTCCCACGTGTACTGTGTCTTGTTGTGACTGACCGGCATTCCTTGTCTTAGTTCTCGTTCCTACTAGTAGTACTGCTCTCAAAACAGATCACAATGTCATCTGCCAACACCATAGCCAGCAGACTCCTGTCTGATATCATCTGTCAATCTATCACCATAGCAAACAAGAAAAAATCTGAACCGATCCTTGATGAAGTCCACCTCCAAATTGAAGTTTTCTGTCACTCCGGCAGCACACCTCGCCACCGTTTTACTCTTCTCAGACGTTTACATGTCCTGGACTAGTCAAACAAACAGACATATAGGCTACTTCTTTGGAGCACCTTGGAGCACACCAAGTGTCTATTAATTTTTGAGGACTCCAAATGACTATGCAGGGTTACCGCAAATCAGGAGCCCTTGTTATACACATCCACTTGACTTGTTTTGGCTCACCCTGACGTGCGTTCAAAAGAAATATTCAACGAAAAATGAACTAGTTTTCATTCTAATGGTTTTTAATGTAATATGCTAAATGACACACTTAGAAAGGTTGACAGTCATGTTTTTAGCTTTAACTGGAAGGCTTTGAGGTCTAATCTCAGATGTTCCCAGCAAGATATTTCTTACATCCCAGCAGTTTGGAGTGACAGTTCGTATTTCTGGTGTAGAGTCCCAAACCAGGGTTGTGTTTTTGATTTTCATATCAAAACTCTACCCATTTTTTTAAAATGGTCGATTGATATTTACGACAATCTGTTAGGCACTGTAAAGACCCATGATGTAACAAATCTGCTGAAAGATTTCAAATGATGCAGCCAGTTCAATCTATTGAACAGCATTCATCAACAACTCAATGTCACTTTGAGTACGTTAACATGAATAATGATTTCATGACTTAAAAGAAGCCTTACACACGAGCAACCTTGGTCTCCGCATTTGAGCAATTACGTTTGTGAAATTTGAATTGTTTTCGAGGAGGCATTCATCAGCCCTGCGATTGGCTGGCGACCGGTTCAGGGTGTACCCCGCCTCCCGCAGGATAGGCTCCAGCAGCCCGCGACCCTAGTGAGGATAAGCGGTAAAGAAAATGGATGGATGGATGGAGGCATTCATCAAAATTCCTTCTGAAAAATAGATGAAGAGAAGCAGCAATATACAAACAGAGGACATCCAAAACCACAGCGGATTACTGTAATCCATTTTGTAAAGCATCACTGACTTTTACAGCCAATTTCTTGATAGGGTCGCTTGCTGGGTTGTGAATGGTGCCAAAGACAGTTGGGTTGTCCATACAGTGTAGCGCAGATGAGGAAGATGATGGTGTTCTTTTGATGGTAATTTATTTTTACAAGATTTTAAAGTACAAGTATGGAAATGCACACAAACCTTTAATTAATGAATCAATCAAGAGTTGGGCCGGAATCATTAGTGCACCCCAAACCTTATTCATTTATCTTAGTCAAGACATTACAGACAATTTTATGCTTCCAACTTAGTTGGAACAGTTTGGAGAGGGCTATTTTCTTTTCTAGCAAGGCTGTGCCCCAGTACACAAAGCAAGGTCCATAAAGCCATTAACATTAACCTAATCAATACAGTGCAAAGCCATAAAACAAGTTAAAGTTGCTTGAAGTTCAATATATGCATTACTTAACAGTGTTTCAATTCAAATTAGAATAAACACAAACCACATTTGTTCTTATATTATTCTAAAGGTACTTCAACCAATGAGATTTTCTAAGCGCGCGTCATCTTTTTTTAGCAGCAATAATGTGCTCGATGGCATGGAGGCAAGAGTAAGATGCTTCCAGAGCCAGCAAAATTAATTCACAGGAGGAAAGATGAATGTAATAATTGTTCTGCAGCAAAGTTGTAAAAAAAACACACACAAAAAAACAAACATGTAACAAGTTTCTAAAAAGGACGTTTTGGATTTGTTGAAGAACTTCCAAAGAACCTTGGACACTTTTCAAACACTTTAGGGATAAACCAAAACAGAGATGGTGTGCTAACGAGAACTCTCTCAGGTGACTTCGCAAATGTTCCAAAACACAGACACTGCAACATTTCGATGAATGTCTTTCCAGAAATGTGGAAGCTCATGCAGCTGCAAAGGGGAACAATTGTTTTTTCCCCTTGTCACCTTGTGTGGACAGAATATTAGTTATCTTCAGGCAATTGTCAAAGTTCAAATCATACCATTTAGAATGAGATACATTATTTTGATGTCTGAAACTGTTCAACCTTCCACTGTACCTTATTTATAATGTAATTTATCTGTTGTATAATGTAACTTATTAATGTTCTTTCCTGTGCTCATTGGTCTTGCAGGTGTAATTTTCAAGATCATTGGACGATTAAGGCATGCCGCAAATGATTACTCAAGAGGAGCAGTTCTCAAAGTGTGGTACGCTGATGGTATGCAAAAGAATCACTGAATTAAATATTCAACCTGCACATGACATTACAGTGGTTGAAACCTTTTTGAATCCAGTACAGTTAAGTTAATTGTTAAGTACAATTTAGTTGTATTTAACTTCTCAATAAATTTGCATTTAATCTTTTAGAACTGTATGTTTTTTGTTTGTTTGTTTGTTTTAGGTTTAATTTTACCTTTATATATATAAACACAGCAGCAGGCACGGTGGACGACTGGTTAGTACATCTGCCTCACAATTCCTGCCTGTGTGAAGTTTGCATGTTCTCCCCGTGCCTGCGTGGGTTTTCTCCGGGCACTCCGGTTTCCTCCTACATCCCAAAAACATGCGTGGTAGGTTGATTGACGACTCTAAATTGCCCGTAGGTGTGAATGTTAGTGTGTATGGTTGTTTGTTTCGATGTGCCCTGAGATTGGCTGGCGACCAGTTCATGGTGAACCCCGCCTCTTGCCCGAAGATAGCTGGGATAGGCTCCAGCAGCCCGCGACCCTCGTGAGGAGAAGCAGTAAAGAAAATGGATGGATGGATGGATGGATAAACAGCAATAATTAAAACTGTCAATTCAACTGCATAATGTTACAGTCACTCGCTACTGTACACCTTTAAGGAATAAAACCTCTGCCTCTTTTATGATGAACACTTGGGCCTAATACATTACGTTATTTTTTTTAGGTGGTGTTTGTTGTGAAGAGTTTAAGAACCACTGTTCTAGAGATATGAATAAAGGTTGAATGAATTAAATGTATGAAATGTTTTGTCATTTATGAATTCATCTCTTGCAAATTAAAAAAAAAAAAAGGCAAATCTTAATTACAGGTAATCCGCAAAAGATTGCTTGGGGAACCCACTAATCACCATACAGTATCTTACATTTTCAGAGGTTGAGGTTTAACGACCTCTAATAAGCTCTTATCCGTAGATAGGAACTGCGATGACTTATTGCATATAATAAACACAAAATGCAATTCGCAGGCAACTAGCGCTGAATTAATTAGAATTTACCGTAACAGTCCACAAACAGGGAAGCCATCTTCATTTGATTTCCTTGTAAACCCATTACTAATGTTTTGATTTAAAAAAAAAAAAAACCAAAAAAAACAAAACTGATACTGACGGTGTCATGGCACATTCGCCTGATTTAGGTGCAGGCAGCGTGGGTTGAGTTTCCACTCAGTGAAGTGTGGATGTGCGAGTGAGTGGTTGTCTGTCTCTATATGTGCCCTGCAACTGACTGGTGACCAGGTCAGGGTGCAGTCCGCCTTTCGCCCAAAGTCAGCTGGGATAGGCTCCAGCTCGCCATGACCCTGAACAGGATAAGCAGTATAGAAAATCGATGGAGTGGACAGCTCCGAAGTGCATTTTAGACAGGATATGTTTGCTTGAGCTGGAAGGAACATTGAATTCTAAAGCAAATTTGAAAGCAGTGGCTGGCACCAACTAACGCTGTAGCACTTCTGTACTGTGGACCTCCACTACTTATCCTCTTCAATTCTTTTACATTAGAATTAATTGATTCTCTGTCAGATAAGTAGTCTTTTGTAGTGCAAGTTGTCTTCGGAATGTCTACTCAGAGCATTGTGGGATCAGTGCCACATACTTCATCATGACGAACGCTCCCTGAATGGAAGGATCGCAACTGGGCTTTGCAACCACTTGGCTTGAAAATGACCTCCAGCAAAATGTTTTGTAATGATAACAATAATATTTCTAAAAAAAAAAAAAAAAAAGAATGCAGAATGATGGAATGATCCATGGAGTTGGCGAAACTACTTTCATAAACACATCTAAAATACAGAATATTTATCTCAGCAGCAGTGTTGCTTCCACTGACCACAATATTGCCGGTAATAATCAACTTTGCATGCATCAAATATTGTGGTTTTTAAGTGTCTAGTGAGATATTTACAATGTGGATAAGTGGCAGGCAGGTGGTCAATAAAGGGCACAAGGGCGCCGCCTCACCAATTAGCTGAGTCACCTTGAATAAGACAAAAATTAAATAATGAAAATTAGACTAAAATACAAATATTTAAAAATATACAGCATGTATATCTATTTCTAGAAGAGCAGGATAAATAGTGTATAGTTAATGATGATAAAAGTTTTGTTTATCTCTGTTGTCTGATTTTGTGACAAATTTCCAGTCTGCGGCGGATAAATCTTTACCCATTGACTCTCTTTTAAAGCTCGACATGCGCAGTAGCTCCTCTTCACTGCAATAGATAGCACCAATGTGAGGCGCTATGCTCCAGCGCCCCGAGCTGGCCGAATTGTCGATCAGCGACGGCCATGATGTGACGTCGGCAGTTGACGCGCTTGGAAAATGAAGGCGATATTAAACAATTCAGTGAATTCACTTAAGACAACACCTTTTGAGAGGAGAAACTATCAGCCCATTTGAAGTACCTCACATATAAACAGCACCCCGTAACCTTAAAGGCAAGTGTAAATTGACAAAGTCATTATGGTGCACCTGCTACTGATAACGTACGAATACACTGTAAATAATGCTAGTTGACAGTGCTTCTCGCAATGTCTTATTCAAGTACAGAGTGACTTTTAGGAGGCCTTTTAACGACACCGAGTCTCTAAAGCAGGTGTCCTACCATATGCCGCGTTAATTATACGAAAATGTTTAATGACTTATAACACCACTCATTACCAAGGTGTATGGCAACATGCCCCCCATCCTTTTATTCTGGCCTGACTGATATACATAGCACAGATGACAGCCTAAATAGCCAGGCAGAGACATGTACATAAAGTAGCGAATGGGGAATTTCTTGTTCAAGGGAGTCCCAGAGAGGCTTTATGGCTTTAGGGAAAATGTACTATTTTTTTTCAAAATAATAAGGGGCCATCAGTCAGCCAGTCAGTATTTGTCTTTTCTCCATCTCCATGTATTAAGCAGGCTGACAAGGCTGATTGTGAAGCGTTGTGCGAAGTCCCTCAGAGATCAAACATACACTTTTCAAATGTATTGTTTAGGTCTGTTCATTCTGGAGGCAGGGAGGCCGCATGTACTGTAAGGCAACATGCTGTCTATCCAGACCGCCGTCAATGAGAGGAACTCGCAGGAGCACTGACAGCAACAAGACCCGAGGTCAGACTTAACCACAGAGGTACCACGAGTCCTGAACATCACACGCCCACGCCGAGCCAGTCATGACAGCATACGTGGCTGAAAAGCTTCGGATGCATCTTGTACAGACCCTTTCCCAAAAAATTTTAGATCATGGAAAAGTTTATTTATGTCCATAATTCCATTCAAACAGTTAAACTTTCATAGATTATCGATTCAGGGCCCACAATTGAAACAATTTCAAGAAGGCCAATTCATACCTAATGTATTGATTAAAAATCATTTAGATTGTTTCTCCTTATGTAATCGTCCAATTTCTTGAGATGTGACTGATTTTTGGTTTGCAGTAATCATCAAAATCATCACTTTTTAAAAAAATAAAAAAATATTTCCAGGGAGATGGCCCGTGGTATCCTAACCAACTTTCTCCCTCCCCACATTCAGCAGTATACAGACCCTTTCCAAAAAATGTGAATATCATGGAAAGGTTTATTTCCATAATTCCATTCAAAAATGTAAACTTTCATAGATTATAGATTCAGAGCCCACAATTTAAACAATTTTTATTTGTTTATTTATACATCATTTGGGTTTCCAGCTCATTAATCCCACGAAATCAGGAATTCAAAAAATTTGAATACTGTGAAGAAATCACCATTGACTTCTTAGTTTTTGTAGAAAGAAAAAGAAAGAAATTACAGTCACATTAAATCAATCAAAATATGATACTTTCAAAACGATGTTAATCTTTCATACTTGGTTGGGATCCCTTTGCTTTAATCACTGCCTGGATGCGCCGTGGCATTGAGGCAATCAGCCTGTGGCATTGCCTGGGAGTTAGGGAAGCCCAGATTTCCTTGATGCTTTCTGTCAGGTCTTCTTTGTTTTTGGGTCTGGTGCCCCTCATTTTCCTCTTGATAATACCTCATAGATTCTCAATGGGGTTTCGATCCGGCTCGTTGGCTGTCCAGTCAAGCACTGTGATGGCATGGGCATCAAACCAGGTTCTGGTGCTTCTGGCGGTATGGGCAGGGGCCAGGTCCTGCTGGAAGAGGAAATCTGCATCTACATACAGATCCTCAACAGAAAGAATCATGAAGTCCTCTAAAGCATTCTGGTAGACTGTTGCGGTGACCTTGGATTTAAGAAAGCAGAGTTTATCAACACCTGCACTGGAGATTGCACCCCAAATCATGACTGACTGTGGATATTTCACACTGGACCTCAAGCAGCTCGGGTTCTGTTCTTCACCAGTCTTCCTCCAAACCCTTGGACCTCGATTCCCGATGAAAGGCACACTTTACTTTCATCGGAAAAGAGGACCTTGGACCACTCGCCAACAGTCCAGTCCTTCTTCTCCTGGCCCAGTTGAGACGCTTCCTACGCTGGCTCAGGCTCAGAATGGGCTTGACCCGAGGAACCTGACAGTTGTAGCCCATCTCCCGGATGAGTCTGAATGTGGTGGTTTTTGAAGCTATGACTCCCGCCTTATTCCACTCTTTCTCGATCTCTGCTCGTTTCTTGAATCTTCTCTATTTGATAATCCGCTGAAGCCCACGGCCATCTCTTTTGCTGGTGCATCTTCTCCTGCCACATTTTGTCCTTCCATTGATATGCTTGGACATGGCACTCTTGAACAGCCAGCCTCCTTAGCTATGAACCTTTGTGGCTTACTCATCCAATGGAGGGGTATCAATGATGGTCTCCTGGCCAGAATTTAATGACACCTGGGGAAACCTGTGCAGGTGCTTCGAGTTTAGTAGATGATTAGTGTGTGATGCTCAGTTTAAAAAAATGTATGGCCTGCAAAATTTGGGCTGATTTCTTCACAGTAATCAATTTTCTTAGATTTTTTTATGAGCTGGAATTCCAAATGAAAAATTGTTTAAATTGCGGGCTCTGAATTTATAATCTATAAAAGTTTAACTTTTTGAATGGAATTATGGAAATAAACCTTTCCATGATATTCAAGTTTTTTGGAAAGGGTCTGTATACTGCTGAATGTGGGGAGGGAGAAAGTTGGTTAGGATACCACCGGCCATCTCCCTGGAAATATTTGTTTTTTTAAAAAAGAAATTATTTTGATGATTACTGCAAACCAAAAATCAATCACATCTCAATAAATTGGAATATTATATAAGAAGAAACAATCTAAATGATTTTTAATAACTACATTAGGTAGGAATTGGCCTTTTTATACAGTGCTTTGTGAATCTTTATCAAGTTTCGCTCTTTGAATTGAACTACTGAAGTAAATGAACTTTTGTACCACATTTTAGAGAGAGATGCACATGTATGTGGCTTCTCAATAACCACCACAACCCCTTCTCTGTTTATCAGTTAAAATATTGGTGTAAAAATAAAAAATAAAAACTTCCAAAACAAATTTCCATTCATCCATTTTCATTCAAACATGCATTCACAAAAACTTGGAGAACTCGACAACCCCACACAGAGATGCACTCACAGAGATTCAAACCTGGATCTCCTGACTAAGAGGCAGATGTGCAAATAACTATTCCATTCTATTCCAATTTGATTTCTGCTTAAAATGCAGTGTGGGGGGTGGGGGTGTAATACTGCTTGTGTGCATCAGCTAAATGCAGAATCGTCTTCGAACAATCCCACAGCGAGCAAGGCTTTTTTTTGTGACTGCGAGCTGTGAGCTTGTCCGCATACATCGGCTCATTCTTTGTCTGACGGCCACGTGAACCCTCAATGACCCGCCACTCTGGAGGCTGGCTGTGGGTCTGTGGACAGTGATGCTTGGCCTCATGCCCAAGCCCAGGTCTGCACACAATCTCTCTGGGCACTGAGCCCAGTGGCTGGGCCTAAACCCTTAAGAAACACCCAGAATCTAACATTTACTTTCATCTTAATTTACACAGCAAAGATTAACACGCAGCCATTTTAAAAAGAGGTGCAGGAAAGTGAGAAATGTAGGAGGAAGATGGAAAGGTCGCTGGAAGCAAAAGGCAGTTTCTCCAAAGGCGACAGAAGAAGCTCAACACAAATGAAAAAGGACATCTGATGATAACAAAGTCAGCAATGCTAAAATAATTCACATTAGACCATTGCCTGTGAGCATGCATATTTCACCTCGGTGTGAACGTGAAACTTCCACATTCACTATCACGCTACGCTCCAAATGTGAAATAAAATTTTAAACCTTTTAAAGCTGACAACTACAAAAATGTGGTTATGCAAGCCACTTTTGCATTGCCGCTTTCTAACGATAACTGCGTCATGTTCAATCTTTCATCTGTTTATCCATTTTCAACCAAAACAACAGCATTTTGTACTAAGCGGACCTTGTCTTATGATGATCTCATCGAATGATGTGATTAATTGAAAACAAGGAATTAAGAGATGAGAATGAACTTGTTCTTCTTCTCTTCTCCTGCCTTTCCGCCCGGTGTAGAATTTATTTATTTATTTTTATTCTATGCCAGGGGCCACAAAAAAATGGATGGCGGGCCGCAAGTGACCCTTGGGCCGTAGTTTTGACACCGGTGATTTAGAGTCTTCAATATACCTAACATGCATGGAATGTGGGAGGAAGCTGGAGCACCCAGAGAAAACCCACGCACGCATGGGGCGAACAAGCCAACTCCAGACTCAAGGCCCCGAACTGAGGTTCGAACCCAGAACCTCTCAACTGTGAGGCAGACATGCTAACTACGATCTCCACGTGGCGCCCATTAAGGAAACACATCCATAAAAGTAGGAAAATCAATAAAAAATAAGTATAAAAACCTCTTTAAACGTAATGGGTGCAATGAAATACAGTACTACTACTCTTCCTCCCTGCTCTGGAACGAGTACTGTGATTTCTTGTGTATAATGCGCTTTTTTCCCCCCTAAAATATTCTTCAAAAGCAGATAGAGAGTACTATACATAGGTATAGCATAGCAAATTTATTTGTATAGCGCATTTCATACACAAGGTCACTCAATGTGCTTTAAGCATTTAAAAACAAAGAGAAAAAACAGCAGAGAATCATTTAAAACAAAAATTAAGATTAAAACAGTGTACAGTGCAAGACAGATCATTTAAAAATGGAAATATTCAAAAAGCATGAGAAAAAGATGAGTTTTTAAACTGGATTTATAAACATTCACACTTGGGGCTGACGTCACTTCTGTTGGCAACTTATTCCATTTGTGTGCAACATAATAGCTAAATGCTGCTTCACCATGTTTGCTTTGGACTCTGTGCTCCACTATTTGACTTGAGTCTGTCGATCTCAGAGCTTACTGGGTTTATATTTATATTTCATTTCTTTCATGCATTCAGGACCTAAACCGTTTAGTGATTTATAGACCAGTAGCAGAGCTTTAAAGTCTGTTCTGTAGCTGACTGGGAACCAGTGTAGCGACATTACAACTGGAATAATATTTTCTGGTCTCTTTGTTCTGGTCAGAACCCGAGCTGCAGCTTTCTGAATGAGCTGCACCTGTTGAATGCTCTTTTGAGGGAGTCCAGTCGGAAGAACATTACAGTAGTAAAGTCTACTTGAGATAAAGGCATGGATGAGCTTCTCCTGGTCTGCTTGGCACATGCAAGCCTTTCACTCTAGATACAGTATGTTTTTCGGATGGTAGGAGGCAGTTTTAGTATTTGATTTGATATGACTGTTGAAAGGCATATCAGAATCTATCAGTACGCCAAGGTTTCAAACTTGGTCTTTGGTTTTTAAAGAGAGTGACTCCAGGTATTTACTAACAGCAATCCTCATTTCTTTACTGCCCAAAAAAATTATCTCAGTTTTGTTGCGGATTAATTGAAGAAAGTTTTGGCTGATAGTTATTTATCTTTTTTAGACAGTGACACAACACACCAATTAAACTGTAGTCATCTGGCATAGCTATAATAGTCAACATTAATGTTCTGAAGAATTTGACCCAAGGGTAGTATATACAGGCTCAACAGAAGGGGTCGAAGAGCTGACCCTTGAGGGACCCCGTAGGTCATTGCTATTCAATTAGAGTGAACACTTCCAACGGTTACGAAATAGCTCCTTTCCTCCAGGTAGGACCTGAACCATTTAAGTACTGTTCCATTTAGTCCAACCCACGTTTCCATTGCGTTCAGCAGTATATTATGACTTACTGTTTCAAAAGCCGCGCTGAGATCCAACAAGACCAGAATTGACACCATTCCCGAGTCAGTATTCGACCTTATATCATTTAACACTTTGATAAGCGCTGATTCTGTACTGTGATGAGTTTGGAAACTTGATTGAAATTTGGCAAAAAGTCCATTTAATTTCAAGAAATTGCTGAGTTGATTAAAAATAACTCTCTCGGCAATTTTGGCTATGAAGGCAAGATTTTTTATACCTCGATCTTTAGCTGAACTTTATAGTTTGCTAAAATGGAAGTGTGCAGCGTTCTATTTTTAGAAGAGGCTTACTGCCAGCTACTTTAAGAGCTTTAGGAAACTCGCCAAACTGAAGTGAGCAATTGATTATTTGCTGCAAATCAGCTAGTACAGACTTCGCAATAGTTTAGAAAAAGTCAGATGGTATTGAGTCAAGACAGCTTGTTGATGGTTTCAGCTGCTCAACCATTTTCCCTACAGTTTTTTTTCATCAACTGTATAAAATTCTGACATGGTAATACAGTTTTTCCTGGGTGGCTTCAGATAAACATTTTGCTGATATTTATTTTTGCGGATTGTATTTGACGTCCTCGCATGTGCCGATGGATGGACTTCCAGGTCACGGATATCTACGTTTTTCCTATATATCTGGTAATTTAGCCTTTACGTTCGACCGCATTGCAGTCTGTAGTTGATTATCTTTAAGACGTTTCACTCAGAACTCATTACTTCTTGGATTTTTACTCTGCCTTGCGATGGAAGCTAGCCTCCTGCCACTAGCTCCGGCAGCTGCTAGCAACTCCTGACTTGCAGCACAACAGCCACTGGCGAAAAAACAACTCCCGGTGGACTATACACCAACTATTAATCGGTGATTTGATTCAGCCAAAAAGTGTTGTCATGGTACCAAAATTGTGACTTAGATACTATACCTGCATAAAGTACCTCACCTGCATTACCATATACAGGCATTATATGACGAATATGTGTGTCTTTGAATGTATATAAACATATATACAGTATATGTACGATATAAAAAATATTAGACCACCCCTGTTTCTTCAATTTCTTTCAAAGTTCAGTATAATACCTGGTACCACTGAAGGCATTTTACCTGAAGAATACAAAAGCTTAATTGTATTATTAAATATAATATTGGTTACCAAGAAAAATGGCTAGAGGAGATATCAGCTGCAATATTTAACTCTTATGAGCAATTTTTGACGTCATCATTACATTGGTTGTTTAGTTGCACCTGGCATTAAAAATTAACAAGAAACTGAAGAAAAAGGTGTCTAATTTTTTTTCTCCATGACTGTTTTAATGATTTCTATTTTTATATATATTTTACTGATACTTAATACTGTGAAGTTTTTTTTCCTTCAAACTTTTAGTGTGCAGTATTCTTGTATTTGATTGCATTTGATTTCTCCCATTGTGAGCAATACATGCTACTCAGTGGCCGGCCAGTGCTGTTTTTCATTCAATACGGAATCCTTTTTGGTTCCACTTGATAACAAGCGCTATTGATCGATCTTCTGCCGGTGACACTGCCTCTCATGTGCATCGGATGCAGGCTACCGTGCTATTTTTGACATCAAAATACCTCTGTACGGTACTGGTGTCGGTACTTGGTGCAACACTACATCCAACGCTGTGGACTCCGAGGGGAGCACTCGTGCGAAAAACTAGCACCGCAACGACAATGCCGCTCTACAGTCGTCGCTACATGCTGACTCCTTTATACCTGCCCAGTCATCGCAGGACAGGGCTGAATTGGCACGCAGTCGCAGCCTACCTAGTAAGACTATACTATTTCCAACAGCACTATTAAAATGTTACAACCTACTTAACGTTTCATTGAGCATTGATTTAAATGGATCACCGTCTTTGTTCGTTGCTAATATGAGAACATGAGTAGAAATGGTGATAAGGCAACAACAACATTTGATTAAGAAAACTCAGAATTATGTTAGCAGAAGCACACAGAGCAGAATATTTCTTTGAAAAACTGAATTTAAAAAATGGATAATACTTCATGTTTTGAGCTTGGATAGCAGCAAATCAATGATGAAAGTAGAAAGGTTTTCCTAATTTTAGGAGTGTGTTTTATATCCGAAAGCGTATTAGACATGACAAATTGCGGTATGTCCTGTGAATAACTGCTCAGTTTCAGTACCTGCTGACCCGATACTAGGAGTTTTACAACAGTGAACTTTTGTGCTGGACAACCAGCTATTCCCTCCTTTTTTTTAACCTTTTTACCTGAATGTATTCATGTTAGTTTGGAACTAATAGAACCCTCACAGACCTCATACATGGGCTTGGATTTTAACCTCCATTACCCTTTTCTCCTCGATCCCAACTGGACTATTAGATTAATCATCAACAGGACTCTTAATCATAATTAAAGACTGGTACACTTGCCTTTAATTTCAAATTTTCACCTGATTTCAGTTGTTCATCTAATTGTACCTTTGGTTTAATAAAAAAAAAAATATATATATATATATATATTTTTTTTTACTACTTTTACTCATTATTACAGTCTGATTTGAGCTGTCAACCTGCCGTTGCGAACCAACCAATAAATTCAGCTTTTATGCAATCAAGTCGGTGGGTGAGGCACTTTATTGATTGATTGCGAACCTGTGCACCACATCAATACAGTTCTCCTAGAGATTACTCTGGCCCACGACGTCAAACAAACCCATGGGACTTATTTTTCTAGTGGCTAAATCTTTCCAAGTACCACTCCAAGTGCTGTGACAATTTAGAGGAGTGCCGCCGAGAATGGGTATGGCCGGACTGTAATCGATTCAGGAGCTCGTTAGCCAGATGCAGCCAAGCTGAAGCTGGGTTGACCGACACTCCAGGTAAAGGTGGTGATAAATTACATGCAATCTTCTCGCCACCGGCTTCAACTAACACCACCACTAATGTGAGGTTTGGACCCTTTGAACGGTTCCGGTCCAGACCTCCTGAAATAGGGACAATAACACTCATTGTTGAACAAATCCAAAAACTAGTTAAAATCATGATTTGTGCAATGCTAAATAACTTGAAATGACCTTCAAATCCTCACTGGCCTATAAAGAATTAGAATTCTGGCTTTTCCACAGATTTTAAACATGGAATTTTAAACACCCTAGTATTATTTTCCCCCCAGTAAATTGTTTGTTATTGGCAGTTGAACAACCCAGATGTCTATGGTTTTTTGTTTTGTTTTGCTGGAATACAATCTTGCAGTTGGCAGGAAACAGGGAGAGAAAATTTAGGTGCAAGCCATCTAATCTGGGTTGGATTCTACGGGAAGGTTCTGAGCTGCTTCCGCTCCACTGCAAGAAATTACCTGCCCTCTGACCCAATGCTACATCGGACGCACTCACAGGCAAGATCCCACTTTATTTTCCCACAGACCTGTAGCCTACTCATGAATATTTACATTACTTCTCAAGCAGCTCACTGGGGTCAATAGGACTGCACCGCGTAATCAGAATCCAAACCATAGGTTAATAACTGCAATTTTTTTTCATCACTGCCTAATCTGATTAGCTCCAATTGAATTTTCCAGTCGCTGTCGATCACATGATGTGATTCCATCATGCTGTTGTTCCAGCATGACGGTAGTCACATGTAGCGTGTCGACATGAAATGTGTGTGAACGCAGAAGGCACAGGCTTTTTGTACATGACAGTCCGGATGCATGCCAGCTTCAAGTGACTGGTGATACATAAGACTCTGTTGGGAAGTGAATGCACCTTTCAAGATGTCTTCCCACAGAGTATATAATGTTCAAAATAACACTATTTCATCATTTAATCTAGTAGAACACTAGCTTAGGTTAGGAAAGTACCCGGAAGTGAGTTGCCATAATAAAATGTTACTCTAACATATGTAATACTGAATATAAATTAATAACATGAATAAACAACTACACTTCCAGATTATGCTTATTACCAAGCAAGTAATGCAGAAGGAACTGGACGAACTTTAATCTTCCTCTCTCAGTTTCAGTTACCTTACTATGAGGTTAATTTCTGACAATGGGAATAATAGTAACAATAATAATAAATTAATTAGCTGCTTTTTTTTCTTCTCTATAGTGTCAAGTAGGTGTCAACCACTT
Source organism: Phyllopteryx taeniolatus (assembly GCF_024500385.1). Classification (NCBI taxonomy): domain Eukaryota; kingdom Metazoa; phylum Chordata; class Actinopteri; order Syngnathiformes; family Syngnathidae; genus Phyllopteryx; species Phyllopteryx taeniolatus. The sequence goes on from NC_084502.1 coordinate 9,567,422, forward strand.
TGTAATGAGCTTTACTGTCACCCACAGGACTGGAAGTGAACATTATTGACTGCTATTTACAGCTGTTTTGTACAATCAGGCTTCTGCTTATTTCTAAAATTAGAACAAAGACGTGAAAAAAATAGTAACAGAGTCCAAAATATAACGAAAATATGCATTGTTGTCAGAGGTAAAATCAACAATGTAGTCTTTTGACAGACCCTTAACATGCAGTAGGATGCCTAATCAGGACTCCAAATTTAATTCCTCCGCTCCCTCATTTCCAACACTTAGTATATTAAACCAGGAATCTGGGGACTGATTTTCAAAGAGACTTGATTAAACTTAGGAAATGGTACATGATTTCTCATTTGAAATTTAAATCCCTTCTACCGGTTGAGCACTTGCTATCTGTATCAGATTGAATAATTTCCCTTTCGCAGCATCAGTCTGTATTTCGTTTGAATTTGAGAGCAAGCTGGCTCAACAAGGCTTTGTCAGTGGGTAAAAAGGAAATTAAAATAAAATCATAATCCTGTGAGAATTAGAAGATCTGGCATAAATCATCATTTTATGAGAACAAAGTCATAAATGTACAATTACAAAAGACTAATACAAGGAACAAATGTAATTTTTGAGAAAAAACTTAGGACAAAACTTATTTTGCAAGAAAAATGTAATATGAGAAAAAGTTATATGTTGTATTTGTCAGTGAAAAAAGTGAATAATTTACAAGAACAGTCATCATTTTACAAGTGGTAGTAATATGTGGAGAAGAAGTCATTTTGGGGTGAAAAAGTTTAGAGAAAGTCACAATTTAACAAGATTCAAGTCTTAATTTAACAATTACAGAAACATACCTGCGTTAGGATGACAAAACATTTGTTTTCAAAGTGGCATTGATACTTCGTAGTCTCGCAAAGGCAACTACATTACCTAACCGCTTGCTATATACTGTACTACATCTGCCATCCCTATCATGTTTAACATCTCAGGAGAAAGTTACCTCACATGTATGTATCATGGTGAAATACTTGTGTGTGTCAGGAGTTGCCTTTTAATCCCCGGAGGAGGTCAAGAAGAATAAACAGGCGATTTTAACTTAATGCTGTTCAAGTACAGAAATCCTTTAGTTTGACATGCAGATGGTTTGCAACCTTTTAATGCACAATACACTTGACAAAAATCTCATTATAAAAAAAACCCAAAAAAAACAGGTTGGTATTTACAAGACCAACTTGAAGGTTTTAGTTGAATGTTATATTGTGTAGCTTCGTCAGCATATGTGACCTTTTGCCAACTCAATTTCCCTTTACACAAAAGTAAGCCTGCACGGGTCATCGCCATCTTCCACTGTGCAGTCAGGTACTCACGTCTGCCTCAAACACATAAAAGGGGGAAGAAAACAAAATGAAATCCCAACTTTTGCAAACATGACATCCAGTAAAAGCTCAAAGTCGAGAGTCACTCTTGTTTGTTGGTAGCAAGTTTGCGGAGAAAAAAAAAAAAAAAAAAAAAGCACTCCAGTCGTTCCTCGCCATATCGCGATCTCAGTGAATGTCACATTTCTAAATTGTACGATAGCAAATTTCTAAATTGTACGATAGCAAATTTATATCGTGGAGACTTACGTAGCAATAAGCACGAGCCAAGAGGAACGAGTGCATAACAGACAGAGAATGTCCAAAGTTTGGGATCATTTCACACTTAAAGAATTAAACTGCTTAATTCATCAATTTTCATCCATCTCTGGGGGCTGCCATGTTGGGTATGTTCTGTTGTCGACCGAAATGAATGTCATAACTTCCCTTGCATTGCGAACGTCACGTGACCAGGCCCGGAAAACAGGTAGGGGACTTCCCGTTTCTGCTGCGATAACTAGCATAACTACGAGTTGATTGACATGATGGTTTGAAATTTTTGGTTCAACTATCATGATTAATTCATGATACTCACTTAATTCTCATTATTCCATGCTATATTAATCAGAATACTGTGTCCAGACTAGTGGGGGCACGTACAACAAATACAATAAAAAGATAAAAGTCCATTGTGTCTACTGCAAAGCAGAACTGGTTTACACAACTCCCTGTCTACAGTAAACATTGTTAAGCTAATTTATTATATCTTACCGTTACGAGTAAGAAAGAACCACTGTTGGTCAAGGATAGACACAGCCCATCTGTTGCCACAGCCATCTGTTGAACATTCAAGACTCGGACATTGAGGCAGGGGACTCATTTAAGTACCTTGGTGTACACCTAAACAATAAACTGGACTCGACAGACAAGACAAATGCTTTGTACGAGAGGGGACAGAGTAGCTTCCACTTGCTGAGGAGACTGAGGTTCTTCGACATAAGCAGATAGTTTTTATGGTATCGTGCTGGCTTCTGCATTGTTTCATGTCCTCGTGCGCTGGGGAGGAGGCATCGCTGGTAGCGATAGGAAGAGACTTTTCTGAATGGTTCGGATAGCTAGGTCTGTCCTGGGCTGCCAGCTGGACTCCATGGAGGAGGTGGGGGACAGAAGGATGTTTGTCAAGCTAACATCAGTCACGGACAATTGCCACCCCCTGCATTACACTGAAGTGTCCCCGAGCAGCTCCTTTTGTGGCCAGACTTTTACACCCTATGTGCGGGAAGGAGCGCTACCGCAGGTTCATTCCTGCGCACAATAACACTGCTTACACACGCACACACTTTCAAATGTCACTCACGTGCAATATTTTCCGTATATTAAAACACAAGGTGCAATATATCTTAGACAATACACCATTGCTGATTTTTTATTCAACTTAATGATGTTTGCAAAGAACATTTCCCCCCTTTCATATAAATTTGAAAATGCTTCTTTTTGTAATATTGTATATTATCACTCAGTCACTTCCTACAAAGGCTTATAAGATAGCATTTTAAATAAGACACTGGCTTGCATAAATTGTGTTCCAAACCAGTAAATCCACACAAAATCTTGCTTTAATTGCCTCATAATCTTTCCCAAGACACGTTTTGGAGTTGTTTCTTGTCTTTATTCTCACTGGGCTTGGTACAGCTTGCTGCTGACCTTATATGCCTTCATTCAATTGAAGCTTATTTACAGGTCAATGCAGGTACTGACTGCGGATCCGATAAAGAACGATGAGCAATTTGTAAAGGATACAATTATTAATATTAAAGAAAACCATCATAATATAATGTCATGCAATCATCCCCCGCTGTACAATACGGTACAAGCTGCAGCAATGGGCACTCGATTGATGGGTCTCTGGGTCTCTTATTGGAAGCACCTTTGCTTCTCATTCAAAGCACAACAGTGCTTTGACAGATTCCATCTGCTTTTTAAACCGCACACATATACACATCATATACTTCATTAATAAACCAGAGCTTACTTGGCAAATATACACCTATGTGACGCTTGCACATAATAACGGCAAGACCCAAATGGAAGAGTGGCAAAAGGTGACCCAGTATGGAGTGATTATTTGGATACGTTAACAGTAACAACTCAAAAGCATTAAAACCAATGCTGTCAATGCTATTCCCCCCAAAGCACAGAATGATTTTGTTGCAGCTTGGGGAAATATGTACATGACATCTGGAGATTGTTATGCTATGCTGTGATGCACTAAGCCCTAATACCCCTTTTAGCATTTCAGCCCTACAAAAGCATCTCAAAGCACATATGCACATATTCTAAGGGAATTGTAATTTCTAGTCCTTAAGTATTTCACAGCCTTTTATTCACTGTTGAGAGATTTTTTTATAAAGCCGGAACTGATGTAAGCAGCGGCGGTGTGAATTTACTGAGAATGGTGATCTGTCCTTCACCCTGTTTGTGTGCAAAATAGCAGAGCCACTCGCAGCATCACCACTCATTGTGTGTTTCCTCCAAAATGGCTAGAAGGAGGTCTTTCTCAGATGAGCAACAAGGTCGTAGAATTGCAATTGTTTAGGAGCCCCGTTCTTGCACATCACGTCTAATCTGACCGCCGTCTGCTACCTCAGGATAAAATGACACCGTTCCTTCTACCTTTGTTTTGCTTTCCTTGCCCTCTTTCACTTTCTTTTGCTCACGTATTCTATTATTTTTAATTCCCTTTTCTGTATCGACTGTTTCACACTGGTGATTTAAAAAAATGTGCATGCTTTGTTCAGAAGTCCTTATTTAAAAGGTGGAGGAACCAATTAGGGGGGACTTTGTGTTGAAGGGTGAATAGTGCACAATTTATTCACAATGCACTGTCTTGTTTTTGTTTTGTTCAAACTGTGCATAATATTACTGTGACTTAAACCTCTTTTTTTTTTTTTTTTTAATCCAGGACAGTATCTTTTTGTTAAATAAAGTTCAGTTGTATTTAACTTAAGTACAATATTTTACATTAAAGCTTTTAGAACAGTTTATTTTAATTGAATCATTATTTAAGTATTTTTGCTATATTCAAGAACATTGTTAATGTTCAAACTACAAAATATTCCAGCAGCTTACAATAATTGGCTGTTTTTGATTACTTAGGCCTGCTACGCTACTGTATTTCAATGTTGGCCCTTATGGTAATATTTTTTGGTGGTACTTAAAATAAATAAATAAATAAATCTGAGAACCACTGTATTAGTGTATTCATACAAGCTGAAGTGAGGGTTTGGCTTCGGGGAGCATGTTGCCCAATTGTTGCAGCTCACAGCCATTTCATGGTGGGGATATTGTTTCTTTGTCACGCCTCACTTCTTCTTTTCCTTTCGGCTTGTCCCTTTAGGGGTCGCCACAGCGCATCATCCTTTTCCATGTCAGCCTATCTCCTGCATCCTCCTCTCGAACACCAACTGCTCTCAGGTCTTCCCTCATGACATCCATCCACCTTCTCTTTGGTCTTCCTCGAGCTCTCTTGCCTGGCAGCTCCATCCTCATCATCCTTCTACCAATATACTCACTATTTCTCTTCTGGACGTGTCCAAACCATCAAAGCCTGCTCTCTCTACCTTTGTCTCCAAAACATTGAACCTTGGCTGTCCCACTGATGAGCTCATTTCTAATTTTATCCAACCTGGTCACTCCGAGAGTGAACCTCAACATCTTCATTTCTGCCACCTCCAGCTCTGCTTCCTGTTGTCTCTTCAGTGCCAGTGTCTCTAATTCGTACATCATGGCTGGCCTCACCACTGTTTTATAAACTTTGCCCTTCATCCTAGCAGAGACTCTTCTGTCACATAACACACCTGACACCTTCCTCCACCCGTTCCAACCTGCTTGGACGCGTTTCTTCACTTCTTGACCACATTCACCATTGCTCTGGACGGTTGACCTCAAGTATTTAAAGTCGTCCACCCTTGCCATCTCTTCTCCCTGTAGCCTCACTCTTCCCCCACCACCCCTCTCATTCACGCACATATATTCTGGCTAATCTTCATTCCTCTGCTTTCCAGTGCATGCCTCCATCTTTCTAACTGTTCCTCCACCTGCTCCCTGCTTTCACTGCAGATCACAATGTCATCTGCAAACATCATGGTCCACGGGGATTCCAGCCTAACCTCATCTGTCAGCCTATCCATCACCACTTCAAACAGGAAGGGGGTCAGGGCTGATCCCTGATGCAGTCCCACGTCCACCTTAAATTCTTCTGTCACACCTACAGGACACCTCACCCCTGTTCTGCTGTCCTCGTACATGTCCTGTATTATTATAACACACTTCTCTGCCACTCCAGATGTCCGCATGCAGTACCACAATTCATCTCTGGGTACTCTGTCATAGGCTTTCGCTTGATCTACAAAGACACAATGTATCTCCTTCTGACCTTCTCTGTACTTTTCCATCAACATCCTCAAGGTAAATAATGCATCTGTGGTACTCTTTCTATGCATGAAACCATACTGTTGCTCGCAAATACTCACTTCTGTCCTGAGTCTAGCCTCCACTACTCTTTCCCATAACTTCATTGTGTGGCTCATCAACTTTATTTCTCTATAGTTCCCACAGCTCTGCACATCACCCTTGTTCTTAAAAATGGGCACCAGCACACTTTTCCTCCATTCCTCAGGCATCTTCTCACGCGCTAGAATTCTATTGAACAAGCTGGTCAAAAACTCCACAGCCACCTCTCCTAGATGCTTCCATACCGCCACAGGAATGTCATCAGGACCAACTGCCTTTCCATTTTTCATGCTCTTTAATGCCATTCTAACTTCCCCCTTACTAATCATTGCCACGTCCTGGTCCACCACACTTGCCTCTTCTACTCTCCCTTCTCTCTCATTTTCCTCATTCATCAACTCCTCGAAGTATTCTTTCCATCTAGCTAGCACACTGCTGGCACCAGTCAACATATTTCCATCTCTATCCTTAATCACCCTAACCTGCTGCACATCCTTCCCATCTCTATCCCTCTGTCTGGCCAAGCTGTATGGATCCTTTTCTCCTTCTTTAGTGTCCAACCTGGCATAGATGTCATCATATGTCTCTTGTTTGGCCTTTGCCACCTCTACCTTTGCCCTATGTCGCATCTCAATGTATTCCTTTCGCCTCTACTCTCGGTGTCCCACTTCTTCTTAGCTAACCTTTTTCCTTGTATGATTTCCTGTACTGTGAGGTTCCACCACCAAGTCTCCTTCTCTCCTTTCCTGCCGGAAGATACACCAAGTACTCTCCTGCCTCCCTCTCTGATCACCTTGGCTGCAGCTGTCCAGTCTTCTGGAAGCTCTTCTGTCCACCGAGAGCCCGTCTCACCTCTTACTGAAAAGCTGCACAACACTCGTCCTGTCTCAGCTTCCACCACATGGTTCTCTGCTCTGCCTTTGTCTTCCTAATCTTCCTCCCCACCACCATAGTCATCTTACACACCACCATCCTATGCTGTCTAGCCACACTCTCCCTACCACTACCTTACAGTCAGTAACCTCCTTCAGTTTACATCGTCTGCATAAGATGTAATCCACCTGCGTGCTTCTACCTGGGCTCTTGTAGGTCACCCTATGTTCCTGCCTCTTCTGGGAAAAAAGTGTTCACTACAGATATTTGCATCCTTTTTGCAAAGTCTACCACCATCTGTCCCTCCAAGTTCCTTTCCTGGATGCCGTACTTACCCATCACTTCTTCATCAACCCTATTTCCTTCACCAACATGTCCATTACAATCTGCACCAATCACGACTCTTTCGCTGTCTGGGATGCTCAGATCTACTTTGACTAGCTCCTTCCAGAATTTCTCTTTCATCTCTAGGTCACATCCTACCTGTGGGGCATAGCCACTAATCACATTACACATAACACCCTCAATTTCAAGTTTCAGCCTGATCACTTGATCTGATACTCTTTTCACCTCCAACACATTCTTAGCCAACTATTCTTTGAAAATAACCGCAAATCCATTTCTCTTCCCATCTACACCATGGTAAAATAATTTAAACCCTGCCCCTAAACTTCAAGCCTTACTGCCTTTCCACCTGGTCTCCTGGACACACAATATATCAACCTTTCTCCTAATCATTATGTCAGCCAACTCAGAGATTCGACCCACAGTAGCTGAATTTCCAACGGTGCCCTGCAGGTTGACGGCACCGGTGGCGGACCTTGTTAACCCGGGCCACGACCGATCCGGTATGGAATTCTTTGGATGAACGCTCATATTTGTTTGGCAAAGTTTTAAGCTGGATGCGCTTCCTGATGCAACCCTCTGCATTTATCCGGGCTTGGGACCGGCCTACAGTTTGCACTGGCTTGTGCCCCCATAGGGCTGCATTCTTTGTCACGTCTCACTGCTCTGTATTAAATTAATGTTTAAAAAAACAGCGCCATGGGGATGTCTCGCCTGTCAATGCGAGCGCAAAAAGCAGCGGGGAACTGGCTGTGCACAACAATGCTGTTGTCACACCTCTGTTGTGGAATTACATCCAAAACATACACGAGGGGTGGCATGAGGGCAACGTTTTGGTTGTGTAAACAAGACGCATGATGGTGGTGACAAGAGGAGGATTAATGTCAATATGTGTGTAATCCGTCCGTAAACAGCACGTTGCTACCAATTTTTGTTTTTCTTAAAAATACTTTGTATATGCTCAGCCTTTTTAAATGATGTAAACAGAGCGATTTATTGCAGTAATGCACACCAACAGCCAACTTAAGTGTATGAGGAGGAGGGCCGGTTGCACATGTACAGGTATTCATTTATAAAGCTCTTCCATACCGACTGGGGGGCGAGCTCATTAGACACGCGCCCACACACAGTCACCATACTGTGATGCTCCTCAATCATTTTGTGCCTGTTGTTTTGTTGCACCTGCTTGGATGGGAGCTGGAAGTCATCAGGGAGGTGAAGTGTGGTTTTGCTCCACATGAGGGCAATAAGAGGCACCAGTCTAGTCAGCCTCGCCTTTGCACTGCTTGACAGGAACCCTGCACTAACAAGGTGAGCTGACAGTTGGGGGGAATGGAGGGTGGGTGATATAAGATGGTGGCTGGGGGTTGATGTTACACGGGGAGTCTGTACACCTACCCCTCCATGAAGCCAACAGTGACTAGAACTGCAGCACTTATAAGGTGTTATAAGGTGCCCAGGACCTTGCCGAGAGAGCGAGCAACCATGCTGTTGCAACTGAGGATTGTATTTTGGGCCAGGCAATTACTCTGGTTTTGACAACAAAAAAACACTACTGGAAGAGAGAATAGCACCCCATTTATCACCAGAGATGCACTTGCCTGGCTTACAGGGGGCTGGGTATCGTTTACATTATCTGGTGGGAAGAATGGGGGGAAACACAGCATATAGCGTTCTCAATATCAGGCTTTAGTTTCTGGACTGCTTGGTATTAGGTGGAAACTAACGCTACTAGTAGGAAGTAGTTGTCTTTCTATGCTTGCATTGGTTTTCTCTGGGTACTCAGGTAGTCAGCACAATAATGGCTGGATGGATGGATGGTGCTCATGCTGTCAAAGTTAAAGCATTAACTCACGAGTAATCACAATTTTTTTTATCATTAATCATGTATTAAAACTCAGATCAATCACACAATTAATTTTGACCGCACATGCTCCTTTACCTTAGATGCAGATGGATATTTGAAACACGATGCACGTAGCTATAAGGTCAGTGATCAGGTCAATGCTTATGCCAGTGCAAAGTGACGAGACACCGGCTGGTGGGCTCGGTGGCAAATTTTGCTTCAAAAGTCACCCCGAAATGGCTTTCAAAAAAGGTAAATTGCGTATAGTGCAGCGCTGAACTCTCTATTCATCGATGCACAACAAGTTTAAAATAATGGTATCCCAAAGCGAAATGTGGTACTATGTGTGGTATATTTGGCGCCTGTGATTAATTTCTATCAAAATTAAAAGATTGACAGCCCATACACACACACACACACACACACAGTGGGTACCGAAAGTATTCAGACCCCCTTAAATTTTTCACTCTTTGTTATATTGCAGCCATTTGCTAAAATCATTTAAGTTCATTTTTTTCCACATTAATGTACACACAGCACCCAATATTGACAGAAAAAAACAAAACGGAATTGTTAAAATTTTTGCAGATTTATTAAAAATGAAAAACTTAAATATCACACAGCCATAAGAATTCAGGCCCTTTGCTCAGTATTTACTAGAAGCCCCCTTTTGAGCTAATACAGCCATGAGTCTTTTTGGGAATGATGCAATAAGTTTTTCACACCTGGATTTGGGGATCCTCTGCAATTCCTCCTTGCAGATCCTCTCCAGTTTTGTCAGGTTGGATGGTGAACATTGGTGGGCAGCCATCTTCAGGTCTTTCCACAGATGCTCAATTGGGTTTCAGTCAGGGCTCTGGCTAGTCCATTCAAAAACAGTCACTGAGTTGTTCTGAAGCCACTCCTTCGGTATTTTAGCTGTGTGCTTAGGTTCGTTGTCTTTTTTGAAGGTGAACCTTCGGCCCAGTCGGAGGTTCTGAGCACTCTGGAGAAGGTTTTCGTCCAGGTTATCCCTGTACTTGGCCGCATTCATCTTTTCTCCCTGTACCTGCAGCTGAAAAACACCCCCACAGCATTATGCTGCCACCACCATGCTTCACTGTTGGGACTGTATTGGACAGGTGATGAGCAGTGCCTGGTTTTCTCCACACATGCCACTTAGAGTTAAAGCCAACGATTTCTATCTTGGTCTCATCGGACCAGATAATCTTATTTCTCACCATCTTGGAGTCCTTCAGGTGTTTTTTTCAGCAAACTCCATGCGAGCTTTCATGTGTCTTGCACTGAGGAGAGGCTTCCGTTGGGCCACTCTGCCATAAAGCCCCTACTGGTAGAGGGCTGCAGTGATGGTTGACTTTCTAGAACTTTCTCCCATCTCCCGACTGCATCCCTGGAGCTCAGCCACAGTGATCTTTGGGTTCTTCTTTACCTCTCTCACCAAGGCTCTTCTCCCCCAATTGCTCAGTTTGGCCGGACGGCCAGCTGTAGGAAGGGTTCTGGTCATTTCAAACGTCTTCCATTTAAGGATTATGTAGGCCACTGTGCTCTAAGGAACCTTAAGTGCAGCCCAAAAAATTGTAACCTTGGCCAGATCTGTGCCTTGCCACAATTCTGTCTCTGAGCTCTTCAGGCAGTTCCTTTGACCTCATGATTCTCATTTGCTCTGAGATGCACTGTTACCTGTGAGGTCTTATATAGACAGGGGTGTGGCTTTCCTAATCAAGTCCAATCACTATAATCAAACACAGCTGGACTCCAATGAAGGTGTAGAACCCCCTCAAGGATGATCAGAAGAACTGGACAGCACCAGAGTTAAATATACGGGTGTCACACCAAAGGGTCTTGGCTCTTGGACAACGCTTCTGATTATTCTTTGTACTCCTCTGTCAGAAATCTTGTGAGAAGCACCAGATCGAGGCAAATTTCTGGTGGTATGATTGACTTTCCACTTACATATTATGGCCCCAACCGTGCTCACTGGAACATTCAGAAGCTTAGATATTCGCCTGTAACCAATGCCATCGTTATGTTTTGCAACAATTACTTTGCGATGGTCTTGAGACAGCTCTTTTCTCTTCCCCACTCACACCTTATCAATGAGACCTTTTTGTAGGCCATCAATTCGGACTGAACCAGCTGATATTCATTTGCACTGACAAGGGCCTAATTGCTATTTGATTATTGATAGATTTTAGGTGTTGTCTTGGCTTTCCATGCCTTTTTGCACCTCCCGTCATGTGTTCAAGACTTTTTCCCTGTGTTATTTCACATTATTACACACAACTTAATTTCTGATTTTATTTGTTCTTTCTTCGTATGTATGGATTACTCGGGTTGTTCCCAACATCCATCCATCCATCCATTTTCTGAGCCGCTTCTCCTCACTAGGGTCGCGGGCGTGCTGGAGCCTATCCCAGCTGTCATCGGGCAGGAGGCGGGGTACACCCTGAACTGGGTGCCAGCCAATCGCAGGGCACATAGAAACTAACAACCATTCGCACTCACAGTCATGCCTACGGGCAATTTAGAGTCTCCAATTAATGCATGTTTTTGGGATGTGGGAGGAAACCGGAGTGCCCGGAGAAAACCCACGCAGGCACGGGGAGAACATGCAAACTCCACACAGGCGGGGACGGGGATTGAACCCCGCACCTCAGAACTGTGAGGCTGATGCTCTAACCAGTCGGCCACCGTGCCTTGTTCCCAACATCTGGTGAAAAATCCATGTCAATGGCACATTTGGAAATATATTTGGTGAGAAAAATGGCGACGAGTTAAATACTTACTTCTGCCGCTGTGTGTGATCCTCTCAGACCTCATGCTCACCTAGTAAAATACTGGTGCCAGAACGTTTAAGAAAGGCATTTTTGTGCTTGATTTATAAAGTTTGAATGCATTTTATCATCAATCATTATGGTAATGTGACAAATAAAAAGCCATATGGTTTTGTGCTTGTTAACATTCAGTCTAATGTTGTACAATGTTAAAATAAACAACATTTTCCTCCCCCACATTAATGGATACTGTCTCAATAAATCTCCAGGTGCATCCTCCACCTAAGACAAATGTGGATGTCACCCCAATTAGATGCCCCTTGGGTGAAAAAAAACCCAACAACAACAACTTGTACCTGTAATTACCTTGACTTTGACAGATAACACCATGCAATCACAATCAGCCAACCCGAGCACATAAACAGTCGCTCAGGTGTAAAGTGTGGAGGCTTCCTGTCCAGCCTGCCTTGAGTCTTGACGCTCGTCAGCATATCATTTATTCGAGTCCTACTATGTTGGTTTTATACTCCGGTTTGACTTGACCTGATTTATTGCAACATATTTTAGTTAAGTATCACTATTTATTTGTGGAATATGATGAATGACTCTAATGTTAAACACCGTACACCTCATAGACCTCTGGTACTCTGTTCATAAAGCTTTGATACTGTGTGGAAGCAGCATGCAATCATACACTGGAAAGGAAACTGAACATTTTGCTTTGGACCACATATTAGAGAAGGTAAAAATGGAGTGTACCCGACTGAGCTGTTATCTTCATTTTATTAGCCTTCGCCTCTGCGCTCAAAGCTTAGTTTGCTGCCTGCATTCTAATAAGGGAGAAAGCGAGACAGGAGGGGGTGGAGGGAATTGTGTAACAAGCTGTTATGTAACACAATGTGCACGCCGTTCTCTCTGTGAAAGACACACAAGCAAGAGGGAAGGGAAAATTGTTCTCCTCGCTTCAAAACATCATACCCCCATTATGGCAGCGCGTCTAATAACGGCATGATGAGGATAAGTTGTTCAGGAGGTGAGGGGGGCATGTGGGGAGGGGTGGGGGGGGGGGGGCACGGACCCCTGGCTTGCGTGAGATTAAAACCTGCCCATAAAGTGGCATTGAAGAGGTTTTGCCGGGTAATTAAAGTCGATAAAATGTTATTGCTTTCACCCCCAGTGCACTTCCTGATGGTTGGGGATGAACTGTCATGAACATTGGCTGGACACCTCAAACGAGGAAAAATGCTAAGCCGGGGACAAAGACAGTGCAGCTAAAATGATTAAGTTGTGTTTGTCAGGGTTTGATTTATTTCTGGAAAGCTTGTTCGATCAGAACAAAAATAAATGTCACTCTTTAAAAATACAATTAAAAAAAACACACTTATAGACTGTTTATTAATCAAGTACAAAATGATATATTTTAGGTAGAAAAATTCAAGCACACATATCACAGCCACTGATTCATGAGTAAGTGACCTTCACAAAGAACGTCTCCTCAGTCTTCTCCTCCAGGTTGTTCACGTAGACCAGGATCTCCACCGAGCCTGGACTCAGGCTGGGGGCAAAGCGCAGTCCGATGGTGTAACTCTCGCCCCCGTCGAGCTGACCAGCAGACAAACAATGCGCTGTTGAAATTGTCTTTCTCAAGGGGAAATCATACCTACAGTTCTCTCCCTCTACATGTAAGTTACCCACAATTGTTGTCAGTATGTGGCTCGTGATGTGTTTAAGACATTTTATCATTCAGGTGGATTCCCGAATAATCTGCAACAAGAAAGATTTTGCATCCTTTCTCAATGAGGCAATTGCTGTTATGACTGAGGAAAATCGAGGAAAAAACACCATGAGGAGAGAGCTGACAAGTACCGACACCAGTAAACTAGAACAACTCCCTCTAAATAAATGAGTCAGTTTGGGGAAGGCCATTTTGTGGTCCAGCATAGTCCACAAAGGCATGTTCGGATGACCTTTCACCTCATTTTTCTCATCAAACACAATGAACTTGAACAGAGTTTGTCTCATCCAGAATCAGGCATGTTCTGCTGGATGAATAACACAAACTCATCAAATCTTCCCAGAAGAGTGGAAGCTGCAAAGGGACTAACGGCACTTTTCTTTCATTTTCACCATCTGTAGATACAGTGCTGTTAAAAGGTATTTGCCCCATTCTAAAATTGTTATTGTTATGCATGCAGTTTAATGTTTAGGAGCATCAAACAAATGTAAATATCAGACAAAGATAACCCAAGAAAACATAACATTTATTTTTTAAACTTTTCAAAGCTACCTGGCCCTGGGTGAAAAGGTAAATTGCCTTCTAAACCTGATAATTGGTTGGGCCACCCTCAGCAGCAACAACTGAAATAAAACGTTTTCTATGACTGGCAATGAGCCTTTCACATCTCTCTGGAGATATTTTGGCCTTGCAGAGGGAAGAGCAATACCGGAGGGTGTTTCAGCATGAATTAACTTTTTAAGGTCATGCCACAGTATTTCTATCGGATTCAAGTGCTAAATTTGACTGAGCTACTCCAAAACCAATTGACTCTCGTCAATCTATAGTATTCTCCCAAAAGTTTTGGGAATCCTTCACATGATTTGTTTTGCCAAAGTAAGACGAGTCTTTATGTTCTTTTTGGTCACCAGTGGTTTTTGCCTTGGAACTCTGCCATGGATGCCATTTTTGCCCAGTCTCTTCCTTATTGTTGTGTCATGAACACTAACCTTAACTGAGGCAACCTGGGAAGGTTCACCACCGTTCTATGTTTTTTTCCCATTTAAGGATAATGGCTCTCACTGGTTCGCTGGAACCCTAAAGCTTTAGAAATGGCTTTGAAAATCTTTCCATACTGATAGCTGTGAATTACTCTATTTCTCATCTGTTCTTGAATTTCTTTGGATCATGGCATTTTGTGGGAGCTTTATGATTGACTTGATTTTGTCAGACAGGTTCTATGAAGTGATTTCTTGATTGAACAGGTCTGGAGGTGATCAGGCTTTTTGGATGTAGTCCAAAAAAGGTGATTAGCGACAGTTAATTCATGATTTAACAAGGGAGCAATTACTTTTTCACACACGACCAAACTGCATTTAATGTTTACTTGGGTTATCTTTGCCTGATATTTAAATTTCGTTGATAATCTCTAACTAGAACAACAATGCAAAAAAGATAAGAGTTTGAGAAGGGGGGGAATACTTTTTGACGGCACTGTAGTTGTAATGACCGCACAGACCAATATCGTTGTCGATATGAGGTACCTTTTAAGAGCAATCACACCTAAAAGCAGAAAATTGTGTACAGCTACAACCTATGACAACAGTGACTCAAACATACTAAAAATCAGTCACTCATAGTTGAAAGATGCGTTTTAAATTGTAGAACAGTTTCCTCAGCTGTTATGTCAGTTTGCCTATATACTGTATATCTACAAGGTAACTATAATCCTGATAAGATTGGTTTAGAATAGGACTGGTGGAATTGTCACATACACAAACGTTCTTCGCAGAGGATAAAGAATATGCGACTGAGTACTGTTATACTGTCTGTCTACATGTATTGCTGTACCATTTGTGTTCAAATATCGGTTGCTTAAAGATGGTATTTGTTAGCCCGTTTCCCATGAGGTGTTAGCATATGTCTAGCAGTCCTTTACGGCAAAGTTATGTGGTTGCTCTTTAATGTTTAGTGTGACAAAACATTAAACAAGACAAAAGAAAGAAACTGTGCAATCACTGTACTTTGGGATACGCCAAAAGTGACACCTTCTGGACTGTTGCATGTGTGCCTTTATGGGGCGTAGTGAGTGACGTCAGAAACATGGACTGTGTTTAGTATAAGTGTGAACATCTGGACATGGGTTTTGGCCTACTTTAGCGCCTAGCAAGTGTTTTCATTTTGGATGAGTGTCTTTAGACCATTTGTCACTAGTTGATCCACTGTAAAACAAGTTACCACTGCAGCTTGAATATGAGCCTTTAAAAAAAATACTGGCTGGTAGTGGTGTCAAACCGAATGAGTGACATTGCAGAGACGAAATCTTACATAAAGGAAAGATTTATTCCTCCTCTGAGGCAATAAATACAAGACGCCGGCCCAAGAGAAGCGTGCTGTACTCTGATATTAAAGTATGAGGAGCAGAAATAGAAAGAGCAGTTGAGAGGAAGGACACAGTTATGCACTGATACTCCCTCAGACACACTGGAGAGATTCTCGTAGCTGAGTGTACAACGCGGGTCCACACTCTACTCAAATCGTAATGTGGGAGGCGCACATTGGAGGGCCGAGCAGCACTTTCTCACAGCTGGTTGGAGATGACCAGCAGCTCTTACATTCTGACCTGTCAAATGGTCGCCTCACAACAGCGGCTGGCTGCCTTTCTCTCCAAGGCTACATGTGGTAGTGTGTTTGTGTAGTTGTTACCATGCCAAAAGCTGGTACACCTTGTCTCACTAAAGCACTAAATCTGAAATAAAGGCAGGAGGGAATGTTTTCCCCCTGCATTTCTATGGATGTTTATCACCAACATAACTCAAAAACTATTTAACTGCTTTCCAAAGAAACTTTTCCGGATGGCTGTAGCATTAGCAAGAAAATATACAGTTTTGGTGTGGATCGAAAAAAGCAGTGAAGTTGCACAAACGTTAGGATTTCATTGACTTTCAAAATATTTCCCATTGAGGTGGTTGTATTTAGAATAATTTGTTACAGAACATACCAGTTTAATATTAATCTGTTAAAAATAATTTTAAAAACTCCCGATACCCCGATTGTTCAGACCAGTTTTTCAACAAAAGAAGACACCATCATATTTAATAGTGTGATATTATATATATATATATATATATATATATATATATATATATATATATATATATATATACATAAAAGTTGGGAGTGCCCTCTCTAGGACAGGAATGAGCTCCTGCTACAAGTGGAGGAATTCAAGTATCTTGATGTCTTGTTCTCGAATGAGGGAAGAATGTAGCAGGGGACCGACAGGCGGATTGGTGCGTCATCTGCAGTGACGCGGACTCAGTATCGGTCTTTCATGGTGTGTAAGGAGCTGAGCTCAACGGCAAAGCTCTCAATTTACCGGTCGTTCTATGCTCCTACCCTCACCTATGGTCTCAATCTGTGCGTCGTCACCGAAAGAACAAGATCGGGGTCAAAATGAGTTTCCTCCGCAGGGTGTGTGGTCTCTCCCTTAGTGATAGGGTGAGAGGCTCGGTCATCTGGGAGCAAGGTTATTCTAGTTCATGCAAACGGATAAAATAA
This sequence comes from Phyllopteryx taeniolatus, assembly GCF_024500385.1. Lineage (NCBI taxonomy): Eukaryota > Metazoa > Chordata > Actinopteri > Syngnathiformes > Syngnathidae > Phyllopteryx > Phyllopteryx taeniolatus. Next base: position 9,584,387 of record NC_084502.1, read on the forward strand.
ACAAAATAAATGTTTGTGCCATGTCGCATTGGCTTCAATGTAAACTCGCTGTGCGTCTAAATTATATAGCTACACTGTGAAGCCTTAAATTGAGATTTTGGGTCTAAAAGAAAGCGTGCACTGATAAGAAGAGGAGGAAGCCGTAGGTGATTTGTCGATGTAAACAACCTCCGAGAAAGCTGCAACCGTGTTTTCGCCGTGCATTTGACACATTTGATCAATCATGCCTAAAAAGAGCCAACAGGTGCTTCAGGTTATAAAAAAAAAAAAAAAAAGAAGTCAAAAGCCAAATATTATGGCCACAAATTTTCCTCAGCCAAAGTGTAGATGCCCCCGGGAAGCGAATGCAAAGCCCCCTAAATGACAAAAAGCAGGAGTTTCCCCTTACTCTTTTTAATGTGGCAGCCATGTAAGTATATATTGTTTTCAAAATCTAAACAAATTGCCGATTGACCAATGTCCTGCAGTAAAGTATGTTCGGCATTAAATGTTGCATTTGAATTTCCTCTAAAGGCAAAGTTAAATGTCATGTTTGCTATGATAGTTATGGACTCTGCAATGATATGCATGAGATATGCATGTTTTGTTTTTACCTTTCAGTATCTCCTGTGCCCAATTTATCGACTTTCCAGCCATGTAATTTTCCTTCATTGTTACATTCATTCTTCTTCCCAGTAATTCAATCAATCCTGTGCTATTCGGTATTATAGCGTGTGACAGCTAAATGGGTCTGTTTAGAGAATTTATATCCCCCAAAAGCTTATCAGTATTGATCTCTGCTGTGCTTTCCCTCCTGAAATGTGTTTCATTATTACAAGTCATATGAAAAAGGAAGTAAAGTGTCCCCGGAATTGCTAAACGCTGCTGGCAGGCTTAATACTTTATTAGACACCTGGAGTGTTGCTAACAATATGGAATAAAACAAAGGGCCCACCTCCCTCCCTCAGGCTAATTGATGCAGTGTGGTCAGGGACAGAATTTTGCCTTAATAGTTTATGCGGAAAAAGACTGCCATTGCATCTCACTGGTTTTCGTGTTCATAGGTTTTGTCATTTGTTTTTCCCTTTTATCACATCTCATCAAAAGAGCCGCAATAACGGCTCCTCTACTTGTGTGTGACGCAAATAAGCATTTATTCACTTTCGTTCATAGTGAGAGAGTAATTATTTGTTAACTTGCTTTTTCTGGAGACTCGACATGAGGAACAAGAGGAAAGCTGTCATATACCAGAAGATTGCTTTTGAGAAATACTACATAACTAGGTGTTCAGTAAATAAATTTTCCTGTGCCGTGCCATGAAATAAATATTGGCCCCCCTTCTCTTTTTTGCATAGTTTCCCCACTTTAATGTTTAAGATGATAAAAGAAAATTAATATCAGACAAAGTTAACCCGAGTAAACATAAAATTCAGTTTTTAAATTGTGATTTTATTTTTTAAGAAATTATACTATTCAAAGCTACCTGGCCTTCTGTGGAAAAGTAATTGCCCCCTTGTTAAATCCTGAATTAATGTGACTCAACAGATTTTTGGGTTAATTTTCACTGACCACACCAAGCCTGATTACCTCCAGACTTGTTCAATCAGGAAATAACTTTAGCTAGAATTTGTCTGATCAAGTCAACCAAACGATCAAAAAAGCTCCCACAAAATGCCACGATCCAAAGAAATTCAAGAAAAGATGAGAAATAAAATAATTGATAGCTATCAGTCTGGGAAGACTTTCAACACCATTTCTAAAGCTTTAGGACTCCAGCAAACCACAGTGACAGCCATAATCCAAAAACGGAGCAAAAAGAGAACAGTGGTGAACCTTCCCTGGTGTGGTCGGCCTACAAAAATGACCCTAAGAACACAGCGACGACTCATCCAAGAGGTCACAAAGGAACCCAGGACAAGCATCTAAAGAACTGCAGGCCTCCCTTGCCTCAGTTTAGGTCAGTATCCCTGACTCAACCATAAGGAAGAGAATGGGCTAAAATGGCATCCATGACAGAGTTCCAAGGCAAAAACCACTGCTGACCAAAAAGCACATAAAGGCTCGTCTTACCTTTGCAAAAAACAAAAACAAACAAGACAACTTTTGGGAGAATATTCTACGGACGGATAAGAGGTAAGTTGAACCTTTTGGAAGGTGTGTGTCTCGTTACATCTGGTGTAAATGTAACACAGCATTTCAGAAAAAGAACATCATACCAGCAGTCAAACATCAAAAATGGTGGTGGTCATGTGATGGTCTGTGGCTGATTCGTTCCTTCACGACCTGGACGACTTGCTGTGATTGATGAAACCATGAATTCTCCTCTTTACCAGAAAATCCTTAAGGAAAATATTCGACTATCAGTTGGTGACCTCAAGCTGGCCAACAGTTGGTGACCTCAATCAAGACAATGATCCAAAACACGCCAGCAAGTCAACTTCTGAATGGCTGAAGGAAAATAAATGAAGGAATGAAGGTTTTGGAGTAGCCTAGCCAAAGTTCGGACTTGAATCCTATTGAAATGATGTGGCATGGCTTGTAAAGGGCCGTTCAAGCTTGAAAAGCCAACATTGTTGCAGAATTAAAACAATTCTACAAGGAAGAATGGGTTATTTTTACAGGAAAGTGCAAAAGATTGCGTTCAACCTTAGAGGGTCCCTGTCAATATACATTTTGAAACATTTTATCTGGCATAAAACAGTTTTTTTTATGTCTTTGTGGATTATTTAAACTAGATTTCCCGCCTCATCTCACCTGGAATTTATCCTCTTTGAATTGGAGCAAATCCGGATGGTCAGAGCGAAGTAGGAAGGTGCGGCTGCTGGTGTAAGGGTTGACGTAGGTGATTTTTTTGGAGCTTCCGCGACCACTAACTGGGACACACACTTCAAATGCCTGCACACACACACACACACACACACACACACACAAGCAAATTTTACATGGCAAATTAATAGAACAGCCACAGTAAACTACCTTCCTATGTAGAAACCCAGATAACCATAATCAGTATGTAAACAAAACCCTTCTACAACATCTTCTGTACTATTTCATTTAATCATATTCTGTAATAACCAATGTTTGCCTTGAGGTCTGGGTTACCGGGATATATAAATATTTAAAAGTACTGGTACAGAGTGTTTAAAATGGCTTTAGACTAGACGCAAACTAGTGTAAACATTGTGTAAACTTGAGAGCTACATAATCCAAACTGAACGAAGCACATTGTGTCAGCCACTCAGAACGGAAATCAGTCAACAGCTGCCGAGGTCAAAATGTTTACTTGATGAAAGCATCTGTCCTTTTATGATGAAAATGAACAACATACGGGGACAACTTGTTTAAGTGTCTGGAAGAAGGCTACTTTAATCTACTCACCTTCGATAGCACAGGTCGGTGGACATTGAGGCACAGTAGCCAAGCGGTGACTAACTGCCGCTGCTCCACGTCCACTGCATTCACATACAGGAAGCGAGTGCCTACCCGCCATGGCTGCACCTTCAGCTGGAGCTCTTGCACTCCTGCGGGGGGCAACATGAAAACACCTCCAGGGTTGACCTGCGGAGAAGGGATAAGAAGAATGAAGAAGGTACTTGTTACTTTTCAAAGGTATTGCGCAATACTCAATAGAAATTAGCAGACAAAAAACTGGGGGATTATTTAAGATATGCAACATTAAATGGATTACAGTGAACCCCTGCATCGTGGCAATTCAGCATTCGCAAATTTTAATTTTTGTGAATTTATTTGAGGAACCTTTGTTGGAAAAACTCCACCAAAGCTTTGTGCATCTTGATGCCAAGGAACTATGTTGAAGTGAGTTGATGAGCTTCATTTAGACAAAACTAGTGCTTTGCCACCACATCAGTTACTCAAGGATTTTTGTTATTCGCTATCCCCCCATGAATAATTAATAATAATAATTAATACATTGATATTAGTAAAAGCTGTACTTATTTATTTGTTGTTGTTTTTTTTTTATAATAAAAACATCAAATTAAAAGCCACAAGAGAGAGAGCAGAACTATACATTTTTCAACTGCAAAATCTTCTTTTCCTTTGGGCTTGTCCCTTTAGGGGTCGCCACAGCGCGTCATCCTTTTCCATGTAAGCCTATCTCCTGCATCCTCCTCTCCAACACCAACGGCCCTCATGTCTTCCCTCACGACATCCATCAACCTTCTCTTTGGTCTTCCACTAGCTCTCTTGCCTGGCAGCTGCATCCTCATCATCTTTCTACCAATACACTCACTATTTCTCTTCTGGATGTGTCCAAACCATCAAAGTCTGCTCTCTCGACCTCTGTCTCCAAAACATTGAACCTTGGCTGTCCCTCTGATGAACTAATTCCCTCCCAGAGCGAACCTCAACATCTTCATTTCCGCCACCTCCAGCTCTGCTTCCTGCTGTCTCTTCAGTGCCACTGTCTCTGATCCGTACATCATGGCTGGCCTCACCACTGTTTTATAAACTTTGCCCTTCATCCTATCAGAGACTCTTCTGTCACATAACACACCTGACACCTTCCTCCACCCGTTCCAACCTCCTTGGACGCGTTTCTTCACTTCCTGCCCACATTCACCATTGCTCTGGACGGTTGACCCCAAGTATTTCAAGTCCTCCACCCTTGCTATCTCTTCTCCCTGTAGCCTCACTCTTCCCCCACCACCCCTCTCATTCACGCACATATATTCTGACTAATCTTCATTCCTCTGCTTTCCAGTGCATGCCTCCATCTTTCTAACTGTTCCTCCACCTGCTCCCTGCTGTCACTGCAGATCACAATGTCATCTGCAAACATCATGGTCCACTGGGATTCCGGCCTAACCTCATCTGTCACCCTATCCATCACCACTGCAAACAGGAAGGGGCTCAGGGCTGATCCCTGATGCAGTCCCACGTCCACCTTAAATTCTTCTGTCACACCTACAGGACACCTCACCGCTGTTCTGCTGTCCTTGTACATGTCCTGTATTATTATAACACACTTCTCTGCCACTCCAGATGTCCGCCTGCAGTACCACAATTCATCTCTGGGTACTCTGTCATAGGCTTTCTCTAGATCCGCAAAGACACAATGTAGCTCCTTCTGACCTTCTCTGTACTTTTCCATCAACATCCTCAAGGTAAATAATGCATCTGTGGTACTCTTTCTAGGCATGAAACCATACTGTTGCTCGCAAATACTCACTTCTGTCCTGAGTCTAGCCTCCACTACTCTTTCCCATAACTTCATTGTGTGGCTCAACTTTATTCCTCTATAGTTCCCACAGCTCTGCACATCACCCTTGTTCTTAAAAATGGGCATGAGCACAATTTTCCTCCATTCCTCAGGCATCTTCTCACGCGCTAGAATTCTATTGAACAAGCTGGTCAAAAACTCCACAGGCACCTCTCCTAGATGCTTCCATAACTCCACAGGAATGTCATCAGGAGCAACTGCCTTTCCATTTTTCATCCGCTTTAATGCCTTTCTAACTCCCCCCTTACTATTCATTGCCACTTCCTGGTCCACCACACTTGCCTCTTCTACCCTTCCTGCTCTCTCATTTTCCTCCTTCAACTCAAAGTATTCTTTCCATCTGTCCAGCACACTACTGGCACCAGTCAAGACATTTGCATCTCTATCCTTAATCACCCTAACGTGCTGCACATGCTTCCCATCTCTAGCCCTCTGTCTGGCCAACCTGCAGAGATAGGGCTGCATTTTTCAACTGCAAAATCAGTAATCGAAAAGCTACGATCGAGATGAAGATGTAGCTGGATCCATAATTTCTTTTGGTCCATCCATCCATTTTCGGCAGCTTATCCTGTTCAGGGTCACAAGTGAGTTAAAAGACATCCTAGCTGACTTTTTGCGAGAGAATACACCCTGGACTGGTTGCCCGTCAATCACAGGATGCACTAACAACCATTAACTCTCATATTCAAGACCCATGTACAATTTGGAGTCTCAATTTTGTCAGCACACACATAGCGGTGGTAAAACTTGTTTAATCAAGTTAGATTTGACTGCAATATATGAATTTGAAATGTAAACGAGATGAAATCTTATTTGCACTGATATCTGGATCGGATCTGATTTGCATGTATTTGACAGTGTTTGACTCTGCATACACATAGCAAGTCTTTGTTGATTGGATAACATTTGATTGAACTACACGCATGTGAATTGACATTTTACATGATACTTAATTTGCTCCAAAATGTGTAATCTGAATCAGAGCTGGATTAAATCAGGCAAGATATTACATTTTATGGCTCTGCATACAAATTCAATGAATTGAAAGACATTTGAAAGACTATATTAACAATATAAATGTAATGATATGAACAGGTTTACATTTTTTTCATTTGTTTGAGGTATATAAATAAAAATGTTTACCACCCATCACGAAAAATTCAGGTCGGCAGGAAGTTGCAGACAAACAAGCTGGCAAAGAAACCCACACTGATCAAAACATAGGATATTTGGCAGCGTTAAAAATCAACCAAATTAATGAGTGGGTGAAAGGGAGGGCAAAAAAGCAGGACAGACAATAAGTGAGAACAGTGAGAAAAAATATAACAAGAGACAGGAGGATGTGAGAATGAGAATTATTGCATTGCGTTTTTTTTTTTTTTTCCAAATCTGTTGAGAAAAGCTAAACTATTCTCTAGCGGTGAGCTTTATCCTGTTTTATAAGACTCCTCTGATACATTCCACAGCGACTCAACCTGCTGAGAGTCACATCAAAGCAGCCGCAGTGATGCATATGCTGGAATCTTTTAAAAATACATCTGTCGCTTTTTTTTTCCAGGCTGTACCCTATTTCTTCAAGGAAACTACATTCTGTATCACTACTGTATGCATGCACGATAATTCAACCAAGTTATTTTTTAACAAGCAATTCACTTTTATTTGGGCTTGGAATGAGAACCATTGTTTTATCTAAACCCTAGCAACCATAGAACATTATTCTGTCAAATCATATTTGTAAAATGCATGATAATAATGTTCTAGTCATTTTTGTTAAGCGTAATCCCAGATCCAAGTGCCTTCACTGCACAGTAAAGCCTAATCTTTTTCTTACCATCCGAAAAAAAAAAAAAAAAAATGAAAACTTTGAATATATTTGTTTCAGTGGATGTCAAATAAAATATGGCAAATAAATTGTTGAGAGTCAGTTCAAACCCCCAAAATTACAAAATGTTTTAGTTTAAGCAAAGAAAATAAAAAAAAACAACATTTGCTTTTCATTGGATGTTAAATAGAATATAAGTATATTCCATCACTATCCAATCAAACGCATCTTCAAATGTTGGGAAGTTGTGTTTTTAATCCAAAAAACACCAACATGATTTTTGGACAAAAAAAAAAAAAAAAGAAAAAGACAAGAAAAAAATGCAATACATGCTTTGCATTTCAGGTCCACATTCTGACAGACTTGACTTTGCCTAACCTGTATAATAAAATGTAAAAGAAACCCATTCTGGCATAGTATGGATTAGCAAAGTGTTTTCAATGGAGTTTAGTAGGGAACATGAAAATATCAAAATATCAAGTCATAATGTAACACACCCTACAAACACAGAAGACATGTTGCAAAGAAAAATGGAAAAATTATCTATCCATCCATATTCTTGTCCTGGTTATGGAATGGACTGGTCGGCAACCAAAGGCAGGACAACAAACAAACGACAAACAACCATTCGCGCTCACATTCACACCACATGGACATGGGAAGAACATGCAAAGCAAATATATGAGCAAGAGTCGAACTGAGGACCTCTCAACTGTGAGACATGCACTGTGTTTGTGTTTTGCCATGTCAATGCGGTCAGGAAATATTTTCAGAGCCTACAGTTAATTGATACAATAAAACAAAGTTTTCCAAGTTGCTCCATAAAACAGTATTTATTTTATGATATCCCACTGACCTTAACCCTAACCCTTTCCATGGTGGATGTAAGTAATGTGGTTTGTGCTATAGAAGGATACAAGACAGGAAAATGGAGTCCAGTCCACTAATAAACTTTCTATAGTACAAATATATAACTCATATTTTCACCAACTCTGGCATCAGGAAATGGCACGATCGTCTCAATTTTTACATAATTAGGCCAAAATGTGTTTGATGAGAAGAGACCCAAGAAAGAGACAACACCATCACTGGGAGCGTGATGATGCTTCGTCTATTAATGAGCAGCTGCCGTCCAAAAGTGCAGCAATGCATGCCAGTTTTTCCACTGCGCTTCATGGTTCACACTCTCCATCTGCTTCAAAAACAATTTCTAGAGACACCAGTGGCTTCGTGTGAGCAGGTACCCGCTCTTCTCGAAGCCACGCAAGCTTTTGGCACACTAACACAGACACAAGACCCAAATCACCCCAAGGAAATGCCATTACACCCTAGGGTTACTCAGAAGACTAAGAATGGACTCAGGTCGGATTGGAAGAACAATGTTCAAGATGCTGGTAGAGCCATTTCGACAAGTGGAAAAAAATAATAATACTGGACTTGATAGCTCAAGTCATTTTAGGATTGCCAATCGAGCAAAACAAGCGCGCGTCTGGGTATTTCAACCTTTCTTGGCAAGATGCAGACTTTGAATTGGATTAGTGTTGAGACACATACAGAGACGTTTCACTCAAGTAGCAGCCACTCTAGTTCAATAAAGAGTAAAAAAAAAAAAAAAAAAAAGGAGTATGGTACATGCTTTTCATTGGCTGTTAAAAAGAATATGGCCAATATTTTCTATAACATTGTCCAGTTTCATACAAAAACAACTAAACGACTTTCTTGGTGTTTTGAATTTTGTTTTTATTTTATTTTATTTTTTTTATTAAAGGCGACACGGTGAACGACACGGTTAACACATCTGCGTCACAGTTCTGAGGACCGGGGTTCAAATCCCGGCCCCGCTTGTGTAGAGTTTGCATGTTCTCCCCGTACCTACGTGGGGTTTCTCCAGGTACTTTGGTTTCCTCCCACATCCCAAAAACATGCATGGTCAGTTGATTGAAGACTCTAAATTGCCCGTAGGTGTGAATGTGAGTGCGTGAGTGTTATCTGTGCCCTGCGATTGGCTGGCGACCAGTTCAGGCTGTACCCCGCCTCTCACCTGAAGATAGCTGGGATTGGCTCCAGCACGCCTGCGACCCGAGTGAGGATAAGCGGTTCGGAAAATGAACGACTATTTAACAAAGTTACCACCCAATGTAAAAACATGCACCTCCAAATTTTTTGTTTTTGTTTTACTGGACATCCAAAACCACAAAAAATGATTTCTTTATGTTTTAGATTTAAAAAAAGAGCACAACATTTAAATACTAAGTAGTTTTCCTTGTCTTTTGGATAAAAAAAAAATAGAATTCACACTTTTCATTGGCTGATAAAAGGCTAATATAAGACCATACGTTATGAAATAACATTTTAATGACGTTAGCTATCGTATGCTTGAAAAATATATTTTTTTTCCAGATAAAAAAACATTAATTTGTCAAAACAGCACGTTTGATAAATATAACAATTCTGCCAAGATTTTATTATTTATTGAATGAATGAATAGTTATTTAATTCCACGGTGTAACAGTTTCATCTTTGAAGATTTTTATTGGTGCTGATAATGATTATGGTTTATATTATCATTTTATTTATTATTATTATTATATGATTGGACGTGGGATGTCGTCGAATGAAAACAGCTTCATCTCTGTGAACTGTGGGCTTGTGATGCTGAATTTAATTTTGATGTGATTGGGATATTTTCTGAAATTATAATATTATATAGGTGTTATATATAGATTATTTGTTTGATTATTTTTTAGTTACTGTGAAGTCCTCTGAGACTTTTGGGATTAGGGGCTTATTTATTTTCTTTTTATTGTACAATGTAGTTGGTATCTATGTTGGTTGGTGAATTAGGCCCAAAAAATAGGCAGTGGTTCAGTTATATTAAAGTAAGTGAGTTTTGTTGTCGTAAACAGACTTTACAGAAGTGGCCATGAAACACAAAACCAAATCTTGGTTTGAAATCTGAAAAAAAAATCCGAAATCTGGAAAAAAGAATGTACACTAGAATGTTTACTAGTTTCCTGGGTTCAACATAGAGCGTTAATAATCTTTTAACTTTCCCGTCTTGCAGTGTGAGTTCTAGCTAGAGTGGAATGCAAGTGCGGATGGTCCTAGTAAGGATTAGAGGCAGAGAACCCAATGTACTCAACATAATAAACTGGGACCAGAATCAAATGAGAGTGACAGTGTAACTTCCCAGGCACTAAATGTACAAACTGGCGCTGTACCTCAATCTCCTGGGGGTGTGATGAGAAACACTTGACCTTGCGAGGAGCCTGCCTCCCCCTCAACACCACTGATTGACAGCTCCGTTGGCCAGTGATACAGCTGACATCCACCCGCTCCATGAAATGCACGTACATCTGCCAGATCTGCGAGGGGGCAGCCATCCACTTATCACTATATAGAGAAAACATCATCAGGAATAATTACAGTAAGATAAAGTATTCCCACCACCCCCACTCATCGGAGACATCGAGAGGTCAAAGATGAGAGCGCTTGCATTTTAATGATGAGCCGATAATGCCACCACCATCACCGTCATCAACCTCCCACTGCTGAGACGAAGGAAATTCAAGTCTCGGCGGCTTGAGCTGAGACTGAGAGCTGTGAGTGGGAGGTGATGTAGTCACATACTCAGCACGGCTCTGTGACTACAGCACTTGAAGAGCATTCAGAGACATTTGGAAGATGCTTTAAGTCATTCGGGAATTTGGACACCAAGCAAGAATGTCCCTTTTGTCCAAACCTTCCCATGAGGCAACTTCCACATGAAAGAGACAACATGGGATGCAGATGTAAAAAGCAGAAGTAGTAATAGTTAACTTTAAGTAAGTCCTTAAGTAAGTCATTTACAGTACATTAAAGTACTCAGACAGCCATTAATTTTCACCTACGTCCCATTTCAGATCACGGTTCCTATTAGTGGGCCAACAATCCAACACTTGGTGAATTGTGCTTCATAATGATAATGAGACCTCACATCAAAGGATCCAAACACGACGTCGCTATGAATGCTAAGCCGCCACAAGCCATCGTGATATCATCAAGGACCAATCAGTGCAAAAACTGTTTTCCATATTTAAATGGAAGCCGATATCCATGTTTTGTTTCTAAATACATTAAATATGTTGGAAGTGCTGAAAACATATGCAAAGACATAACAATATAGTTCTGAATTGTTGAAGTATAGTTTAAGCATCTTTATCAGCGTTTGAATTTTCTTTATTTTGTGGGCGGGGCTAAGACACGGCCGATGGACGTATACTTTCTAGCAAGAGTTCCCTCCCCCACTATATACAGTGGGTAGGAAAGTATTCAGACCCCCTTACATTTTTCACTCTTTGTTATATTGCAGGCGGCACGGTGGACGACTGGTTAGAGCGTCAGCCTCACAGTTCTGAGGACCCGGGTTCAATCCCCGGCCCCGCCTGTGTGGAGTTTGCATGTTCTCCCCGTGCCTGGGTTTTCTCCGGCAACTCCGGTTTCCTCCCACATCCCCAAAACATGCATTAATTGGAGACCCTAAATTGCCCGTAGGCATGACTGTGAGTGCGAATGGTTGTTTGTTTCTATGTGCCCTGCGATTGGCTGGCAACCAGTTCAAGGTGTACCCTGCCTCCTGCCCGATGACAGCTGGGATAGGCTCCAGCACGCCCGCGACCCTAGTGAGGAGAAGCGGCTCAGAAAATGGATGGATGGATGGATGTTATATTGCAGCCATTAGCTAAAATCATTTAATCATTTTTTTTCCTCAATGTACACACAGCACCCCATATTGACAGAAAAAAAAACTGAATTGTTGAAAATTTTGCAGATTTATTAAAAAAAACAAAAACTGAAATATCACACAGCCATAAGTATTCAGACCTGTTTAGTATTTAGTAGAAGCACCCTTTTGAGCTAATACAGCCATGAGTCTTTTTTGGGAAGTTTTTCACACCAGGATTTGGGGATTCTCTGCCATTCCTCCTTGCAGATCATCTCCAGTTCTGTCAGGTTGGATGGTGAACGTTGGTGGACAGTAATTGTCAGGTCTCTCCAGATGCTCAATTGGGTTTAAGTCAGGGCCCTGGCTGGGCCATTCAAGAAAAGTCACGGAGTTGTTCTGAAGCCTCTCCTTTGTTATTTTAGCTGTATGCATAGGGTCATTGTCTTGTTGGAAGGTGAAACTTCGGCCCAGTCTGAGGTCCTGAGAACTCTGGAGAAGGTTTTTGTCCAGGATATCCCTGTACTTGGCCGCATTCATCTTTCCTTTGATTGCAACCAGTCGTCCTGTCCCTCCAGCTGAAAAACACCCCCACAGCATTATGCTGCCACTACCATGCTTCACTGTTGGGACTGTATTGGACAGGTGATGAGCAGTGCCTGGTTTTTGTCACACTTACCGCTTAGAATTAAGGCCACAAAGTTCTATCTTCGTCTCATGAGACCAGATAATCTTATTTCTCACCATCTTGGAGTCCTTCAGGTGTCTTTTAGCAAACTCCATGCGGGCTTTCATGTGTCTTGCACTGAGGACAGGCTTCCGTCGGACCACTCTGCCATAAAGCCCTGACTGGTGGAGAGCTGCAGTGATGGTTGACTTTCTAGAACTTTCTCCCATCTCCCGACTGCATCTCTGGAGCTCTGCTTCTTTACCTCTCTCACCAAGGCTCTCCTCCGCCGATTGCTCAGTTTGGCCGTACGGCCTTTGGTAGGAAGGGTCTTGGTCGTCCCAAACGTCTTCCATTTCAGGATTGTGGAGGCCACGGTGCTTAGGAGTTGAGCCTCCTAACGTGATTTTACATCGGATAAGCTATCACCCCCTCAGTATGTTGGATTCCTTTTGGCGCATCCATTCGACATGCCCACAGCATCTGAGAGCTGAGAGGTGTCCCTTATTATTCCAGTTTTGGAGACTGAGTTTATATACTTAGCGATTTGCTTAATTCATTCAAATTCGGCAGGCTTGTAATCATTACTCTTCTCTGTGGTGTGTCGAATATAAATGACATTTTTTGGGCCTGTTTAGTGTCATTTTAAGAATAACAGCGATCCAATCAGATCAAAGCTTATTTACATATTCGAGATCAATGAGAAATCCAAGCGTCTTAAATGCCAGGGCTAAAAGACCAACTAACATAGCTTGAAAAGCAACATCCTGGGCATTTTCAACCCAAATTATCTTGCAAACCTGCTAAAAGTACATCAAAGAGTATGAAACTGATGACATTTAGTCTTTAAGGAAAATGAAATGTTGTGCCCACTGTAAGAATACTTACGTGAAAACCATCACAAAGAACATTTTGATATTGGGACTCGGACCTCCGGGTATTTTCAAGTAGACATCCTGAGGCTCTCCTGGCTTCTATTGACACAGAAAAAAATAATAAATGGGTAAAAAGAAATAAGGGGATAGAAATTACCATTCAAAAAAAAACAAAGACAACACATTAGCATGTTAAAAGCATTCAACTGGATCCAAGAGAAGCCTTCTGTGCTTCAAAAAAGGTACTCAACTCATTACAAAGAATGCTGGAATAGCACTCTGCCTCTAAACAAAGGATGGTGCTGAAGCTATCAGTTTAGTAATTAATCCCCTGCTTAAATTAGTGTGGGCTGAGACATTTAAATGTCGTGTAAAGGAAGTCATTCTCTCACCAGCATCCGGGTCTGACAGATGATGTTTGGGTCACTGCAGCGTACAGAAATGTGAGTCTTGGTATCCGAGCCGCCAACTGCTTCAAGTATTAGAAAGATTTGAAAAAAAAACAAACAAACAAAAAACACACACACATTAATGCACAGGTGGATCATCGGGATCAGAATCACCTTTACTGACCAAGTGTGTTTTACAAAACACACAAGGAATTTGTCTCCAGGAGTTGAAGTCACGCTAGTACTATTGCAAAAGACTATCAAAATATACATTGTGCAAAAAATGCTGAGGTTGAACGATGAAAACTGTAACACCAGCAAGAAAGAGATGAATGAAATGGCAAGGTGTCACACTCTGAAATTTGGAGTCAACTCTTAAAGCTATTTTATGTAACTTTTGTCACCCCCTATAGGCTGGAATTCTGGATTACAACTACAGAGCCGCCGCTTCGATATGACGTAAGATGTGCATTTTATGCCCCTATGCATTTTTATTCTATTTTGAAGGACAGCCATTGGGGGGAAAAAAATTACGGCAGTATTGCTGCGTTTGTGCATACGTTGTTCGGACGGTGATGAACTTTGTGTATTTTACATCAGGCACCTTGTTGGGCAGCTAAGGGGTACTCAGAAAAGATGCGTTGAGTTTGTTCACTATAATTATTCTTATTTTTATATTATTTTAGTTTAAACAGTAATTATTGTATGATTATTTTATGCTATAAAAACGCAAATTAATTTGTTAAGTGAGCTTTTTACAAATGGGAGAGAAGGGTCAAGCAATGTGTAAATGTAAAAATGTTTATCCAACATAACTACAGATGTCCATTTTGAAGACTGTTTCATGATTCGAATTTGCAATTTTTTTAATGTACATATAGCAATGTAATATACAAATTGTATTTAATTACAAATAAAATCAGTCATATGGTTTTATTGCCTTATAGTGAGGTGTACATTGATTTAAGTTACCAAATATGCTTCCTTTCCCAATCAAGAGTTTCATAAAATGCAATGACTTGAAAATTGCTATTACAAACAATAATACAATAATAAGTGTGCAGTAGTAATCTGTGCTACCTGAGCGTGTGTGCCAGGGTGGCAAGCGGATAGCCTTCTTGAGGAAACTGAGTTCTAGATGATAAAGTCGGAAAGTTTGGTCGACAATGTGAGGTGATGGCTCCACGATCGCCTGGCAGATGGCTATCGGATCACCATTTTCTGCTTTGAATGAAACCTGTAGACAGAAGGTCGAGTTAGTTAGTTCGATACAGGATCTTTTCAATCCATTTCATTTCATTACAATGTGTGTTTGAGCAGTTTAGACTTAAAGAGGGTATTTTGTAACATTTATTTGTGTTGTTTGGGCAGACGCTGTATGTATACGTCAATGATTGGCGCACTTCCATGATGTTAAGCTTGCATTGAGGGGCTACATATCCAATGTTTTCGTTTACGTTGCAGTCACATTGCCAGATATCTGATCCATATACAATTTTTATCCACAGTTGAAAGAGGCCTCCAACGTTTTTTTGAATTATTTTTATGCTATTCTGAAGCTGGTTTGAATTGTGTCTCTTGAGAGCAATACAATTTGAATTCTTTCACTTCAACCATCTTGTGTAAATCCAGCCTATGTGCGTCATCCTTAATCTCTTCAATCACCCACATAATGTACAACCCCAATTCCAATGAAGTTGGGACGTTGTGTTAAACATAAATAAAAACAGAATACAATGATTTGCAAATCATGTTCAACCTACATTTAATTGAATACACTACAAAGACAAGATATTTAGTGTTCAAACTGATCAACTTTATTGTTTTTAGCAAATAATCATTAATTTAGAATTTTATGGCTGCAACACTTTCCAAAAAAGATGGGACAGGGTCATGTTTACCACTGTGTTACATCCTCTTTTCTTTTAACAACATTCAATAAACGTTTGGGAACTGAGGACACTAATTGTTGAAGCTTTGTAGGTGGAATTCTTTCCCATTCATGCTTGATGTACAGCTTCAGCTGTTCAACAGTCCGGGGTCTCCGTTGTCGTATTTTAAGCTTCATAATGCGCCACACATTTTCAATGGGAGACAGGTCTGGACTGCAGGCAGGCCAGTCTAGTACCCGCACTCTTTTACTACAAAGCCACGCTGTTGTAACACATGCAGAATGTGGTTTGGCATTGTCTTGCTGAAATAAGCAGGGGTGTCCATGAAAAAGACGTTGCTTGGATGGCAGCATATGTTACTCCAAAACCTGAATGTAACATCCATCCATCCACTGTCTTCCACTTATCCGAGGTCGGGTCGCGGGGGAAGCAGCCTCAGCAGGGAAGCCCAGACTTCCCTCTCCCAGCCACTTCCTCTAGCTCTTCCGAGGGGTGAACCCAACGTACATGCGCCGAGCTGGGGGGCAATAAGTGTACCTACACCTGCTCGGCGCCCCACCTCCTGGCCTGGCTCCAGAGGGGGACTCCGGTGACCCGCGTCCGGGCAAGGGAAACCTAGATCCATATATTTTGTTCGTCATAGTGGTTTTTATCACCACGATAAGGTGACGGCTCAAGGAGAAGTGTATGTACCTTTCAGCATTAATGGTGCCTTCACAGATCTGTACGATACCCATGCCATTGGCACTAACACAGCCCCCAAACCATCACAGATGCTGGCTTTTGAACTTTGCGTCCATAACAGTCCGGGTGGTTCTTTTCATCTTTGGCCCGGAGGACACGACGTCCACAATTTCCAAAAACAATTTGAAATGTGGACTCTTCGGACCACAGAACAATTTTCCACTTTGCATCAGTCCATCTTAGTTGAGCTCGGGCCCAGAGAAGCCGGCGGCATTTTTGGGTGTTGTTGATAAATGGCTTTTGCTTTGCATAGGAGAGGTTTCAAATTGCACTTACAGATGTAGCACCGACATTTTTGCTATTGCTATTTAATCAACAGGTACATATGAAATTATAACTATAGTTAGTTATTGTTGTATTGTAAACAATATATGTATTCTTTATTTTCTGTATTTGTATTGCTTGGCACGGCGGAAGGCTGTCTCTTGGTCGCTTAACACCCCGAAATGAATTTTCAGCGTGTGGAAACTCATGTGCAATTAGCTTTAATCTGTGACGTTGAGGCATTGCGTAACTGCAATTCAAATATCATATCACCGATCGGTCACTTATGAAAATAGTTGCGGAACCCTGCACACTGTGTGGAGGGTTCAGTCGGGTTTGGCCGCATTTCCCGGTGTGCGGCAGTCTTTTGACTCTAATGTCTCGTGAGACAAGCTTAAATTCATGCGCTTGCCTAATGAGAGCCTCCAATGGAATCTCATGTAGCAGAAATAATTTTTGCCGACAGCAGTAATATGATGCGGCTGCAGAGTAAATTACATCACAAGAAGATTAAAAAAGCACATGGTCTTATCTCAAGTTCATCCAATAGAAATGCACTGTATTGACATCGTTTCTTCCTCCTCTCATCTCGTTACGTATTATTAACGGTGTGTGAAATGGGAAAGTAACTTCAGCCATACTTAGCGTGCACGCTTCATTTAATTAGATTAGCCAGACGTGTCAAACTGTCCTCCTTTTAGAGGCATTTTAACGCATAAGCCTGACATTTCCAGTTGGAGATAAAAAAAAAATAATAAAAAAAAAAAAAATATATATATATATATATATATAAGTTGAGTAAGATAAAGAAGATAAATGTGATTTCTAGCGTATAATTTTGCTCGACACCCTCACTTGTCTGGCTCGTGTAACTTTTGAAGTTGGCAACTTTGGCACTTCAAAAGCAGCAGGAGCGGTGGCAGAGAGAAGAGCGGAGGGCGGAGGCTATACACTGCAACTTCCATCTTAGAAGACTTGCAGCTGAGAATAAAATCAGATAGGAGGTAAACATGATCCTCTACAGTGAGGAGATCTCGAGCACAATAAGGCACACGCTTTACCTTGATGGTTTTGGCAGCAGCAATATTGGACAGAATCTTCTTAGCCACATTAGAACTTTTGCTTGGAGGTAGAACGCTCGGCCCCTGTGAGGATATGATAAGACACAGGATGCTTATCAAAACTGATCCTCTGTCAAGCCCAAACGAAAACGAGTGCGTCGGATAGCTTGTATCTTGCACCTCCAGCCAGAAAGAAAATGCAAACGATCACAAACGATAGATGAGAGCGTGAGGATTTAATAGGACAGTTTGTCCTTTTGGCATCAACTATTGAGTCGCAGTACATGTTTACTTGCTAAAGCCAGCTACAACATCAGCTATGGTTCATATTTATTTAGCTAAAATGACAACGACTATGGTTAATATTTATTCAGGTGAAATGACAACAAATTTCAGTTACACTCCTTTCTTCCTGCCACTGGGTTCTCACAACAAACAAATTAGCTACAATACAACGTATTCCTATATGACTCAATACTAAAGCTGTAGCAGAAAATCTGCCTCGACAAAAATGATCAGATTTGATCAGAACAGTCACAGGGATATTCATTTAATACATCTGGGTTGAAAAATAAGTCAACCTGTCAACCAAAACAAAAAACACAGGTTATGACACATATGTGATGCAGGAGTCTGACTGCTTTAAGCAAGACCGTAACTTCCCCAAAATTGAAAGAAAAAGAAAAATGCATGCATGCATGAGAGTTATCCTTCGATGCGACTGAGCCTTGTTGCATGAACCTATGCAGTCTGCTGGGATGAGAGGCGAAATGTCATCTAAAAGAACCAGAACAGTCCAGTTTCGATCAATGCAATGCCCTGAGAATGCGTCACACGAATATGCTCATTCATCCATTTCGTTTCATCCTCAGGGCATTGAATTGATTGCAACTGGACTGTTCTGGTTGTTTTAGCTGACGTTTTTTCCTCTGATCTGACACCCGATACCCAAAAAACATATTCCGCAGAGAAGACAGATGTTTTGAAAGAGAGAGAGGCCATTTACGTGAAGGTTGAAAGACCATCTCTAAACAGAGGAGGTGACTTACGATATCTCCAACATACAAAGTCAACAACTTAGTCTCTAACAAATAACATACAAACCACTTGGCCTAATTTGACCTTGAGGCAGATTCACAACCATTTTAACAACTGAGTGGAATATTAACGAGAAGGAGATTCCACCCAAGGATTGCTGTTGGCAGGTAGAGATCTCTCTGCAAGGCATCTGAACGACTGTCGTTTTGCATCCCAAAAGAGTGATACCATTTGTGGTTTGGTGCATGCCTCTAAATTAGTCGGATTTCTACACCAACACCTTGGCTAGTGCTGTCATATGTAGCCTGTGTGCATGAACTGATGAAGCCTGCTCAGTTGAGAGATGAAACATATTCTAAAGGCCATTGCACAACCCGCGATGCGACCGAACCTGTCTTGGACCCGACCATCGCAAAAAAATGAGAGTTGACGACTCACCCCCGCACATTGAGCGTTTGGCTATCTGGACCCCCTGAACGGTGAGGCTATATAGGGGTTTGAGTATATTGTACTTTATCCCATTCATTAAATCCGAAAAAGATATACTTATAGTTAAGGAAGAAGTGGCTTGCTACGGAGGGAGGACGTTTGCTAGGGGCTCGTTCGCATTTGATTGTACCCGCCAAGAATAATTTTACAAATCCAAATCAGGAAACATTTGCTCTCAACTTTACCTGAGTTGTCATGTTGTGGTCACACACGAAGCTCTGGTATTTGAGCGGAATATGAACACTCTCCTTGGGTCGGAGGTAAACCTTTGGACCTGGCGCTCCTTCCTCCAAGTGGAACATGTCCTTTTCCAGCGATGTAGGTGTTTGAGTAAGTTCTTTAAAATACTGCCACTCTTCGGTGTTGGTAATAACACTGGATAGAGAGCGCATCACACACAAGTGACATTAAAACATGCTCTTTTTTTTCCACCGTTAGAATTTTCAAAACATCCATAAACCGGACCATCAAAAACTATGTCTGTAGAACAATATTTACCACTATATCTGAAATAATTCACTCCAAACTACTACATAAAACATGTATTAATGCACAGGGAATGTTTTGTGTAACATTGTAACGTCAATTGTCATACACATATTAAGCAGAAGTTAGCCAGTCAGATTTAATACATAAAACCAATCCCTAAAGTGTAATGTCAAATGAGGAGGGATAATTTTGCACCTAAAAAAATTCATTTTTAGCCTTAACTGTCACGAATATACGATCTCAAATCAAAACAAGAACTGTTGTACAACCAAAAATGAAAAACAAAATATAAAATACATTTTATCGGTAAATAGAATGAAGCGGCTCAATGGAAGATATTGGTGCTAGAAAGTTTGGGACAAAAACCACCTGCGTTTGTAAACAACCTATCATTTCTTCTATATTGGAAATGAAAAAAATGAAAAAATCCTTTCGTCCAAAGCTTATGAGATTATCATTAGCTTTAAAGTAAAACTAAACTACACTCTACAAGTTATTTGAAATCTTGATCTTAACAAATACAATTTACTAGCATGGTCAAGCAGTTAATGCAAGAACCACAAATCTCTCCATTTAAGTGCAATTATAAATTTTCATAAGCTTTATATGCTTAATTTTGAGTAAAGTCTTGAAAGCCAACCACTAAACAGGAACCCAAATAAATTCTATCAGAGAGTTACGCTTTTCACTTCAACCACAGACTAAACATTCTCATTTCATATGCCTACATGATGCTTTTCGATTTTTGGGGAGGGCTACATTGCTGTGTTTGGAATGAAAATGTTATGCCTTTGTGCTTGTTTAGTTTCTCAGTACAAAGGTAGGAAGTACATTAAAAAAAAAAAAAAAAAAAGAGAATGAGACACTGAGGAGTGGATGAATGTTTTAGTTTGCCAATAGCCAAGGCCTGCGCTCTCAAGATGAAGTACCCAGAAAAAATAATGCAAAGTGCACATGGTGACCAACGTGTCCTCCATATTCAAGAGCAGCGTCTGGCCTCTAAACACTACAAACATCAACGCCACTGATAGGCTACCAAAGCTCCAAGTACTGTTCTGGCACAGGATTTCAGTTTGAGGGTCAGACATTTTTCCATTTATGTGTATGGCACACAGGTTTTAAAACACTGTTTGATGTTTTTGTTTTAAGTAACTTAGGTACAAGGGTCATAATGAAGTGTTAGGTAGATGGTCATTTGCACACTGACTGAGGAGTATCTGCAACATTTGCACATTCAACATTGTCCCAGATTATCGCACTACTAGTCACTTTAAACTGCATACATTCCTTGAAGTCTCGGTGCCCTTTGCAAAATGGACATTGCATGGGACTATTGCTATATTAGTCATTCAAACTGCTCTAAGTGCTAGAGGACTCTGCACCTTTTTGCACAATTGTCAAAAAAATAATAATAAAAAAATTTGCACCGGCATTACCAGATAACTAGCAACCCTTTACTGCTCAGTGACTGTTTTTCTCAATGTCTTTATCTCTCAAAAGTGTTCTCTGTCAATTGACTGTCTGTTGTCGTACTCGAGCGGCTCCAACTACCGGAGACAAATTCCTTGTGTGTTTTTTGGACATACCGTATTTTCACGACCATAAGGCGCACCGTATTAAAAGGCGCAGTCTCAGTTACGGGGTCTATTTCTGTATTTAACACATACATAAGGCACACTGTATTAGTGTAATCCATCAAAGTCCTCATGTTCTGTATCCGAAATGAACAGCTGGGCAAGTTCTCAATCAAACACGCCAGGTTCGAGTCAGTCTCGTTGCCGTGCGAAAGCTCGAACAACAGTGCAAGCAGACACGTTAGCCCAGCATCCACAATCCATTCACAAATGTTGCCGTAACTCGCCCGGCGCTGCCTCCTAGGCTTAGTAAAGCTGTGTTCGCCATCTGTCATCCATCGCTTCGACGCCGCTCGCAACTTCACTTTGAACGCCCTGTTTACACGGATGTCCAGCGGTTCGTCAAGCCTCCCGGAATGATGGCAAGCCCCGAGTTATTCTTTGCTCATTAATCCACCTCACCCCGGGAAATGCTCCCAGTCAGTAAAGCGGTAAATTAATCAATAAATTACAAATTTACATTTTAAATTACGCTCATCACACAACAACATTTATAGATGTTGGAACTCGCCGCATTATAAGGAGCCCCCGTCCCTTTTGGAGAAAATGTAAGACTTTTAAGTGCGCCTTATGGTCGTGATAATACGGTAGGTACCTGGCAAATAAAGATGATTCTGATGACAGAAATGTTACTCCTTTAAAAAAAAAAAAAAAAAAGTATAGGGAACACATACTCTGTTAATGCAAATGTAGTAAGCAGTAGACAGATTATGAATTGTTTGCAATTTTTGGGACCAAATATAAAGTGATACCACTTTTCTGGAACAATAGCATTGTCGTGGGAAAATTTTAACTCACCTACAGGAAGTATTGATTCTATTTTTAACCTCCGGTGCCTTCGTTGTCAGGAAAAGCAATACTGATCCTTGGTTCATTGTTTAATCATCCAACAGTGTAAAAAACAAAATATCCCAATAAACAGTTTGTACTGTATATCATTATTAACTCCATTACTAACCATGACAATAAATAATTAGTACTCTCACAGATCATTGTTAAATTAGGATAATATATTTGTTTTTTAGTTTGACATTTTTTTTTTTTAAGTGTACATGTGTAAAATGAACACTTTTCATTGTATATTTTTATTATACTCATAAAGCCAAACAGAAGAATTGTCATACTGAAAAAAAACCCACCTTTAAATAATCTTTATTTTTTCAACTTTAAAAAGGATAAATAATATAATACCAATAAAAACACTGACTGTACAGTGTTTGCAATTCATCTTTTTCCGAGGACGGATTGGGTGTTGCTTTAATATGATTTGCTTGGTTTGCCAGGCATGCCAGGATGCACTGTGTCATGTCGCGAAGTCTTTCAATTAATTATGATTAATCATGGTGGTATTTATGCATGCGTGATGTGTATGAAAATGTATGAAAGAATTTGCTGGATTGTATGATCATTGATCTTTGGGGCAGAAACAAAAAATGTCTACACTCCGAAAAAATCGTCAATGGTGGTAACTCAAAATGTTAAACTTTATTTGTTATTTCTTACATTTCTAGCTGTTGGATGAAGTCATACAATTTGGAAGAAATGACAGATGCAAGGACGGATGACCCTCAATTAGACTGGGTAAATCTGGTGGCGGGGCCAATGCCATAATGAATCAGCCATGGTGCTCGTCAACCTTTGCTGATCAATGTGATGTATGCTAATCCAAAACTCGGGCATGAGCTGGATCCTTAACAGGCGCTTTAGTGTGTGCCGATTAACAACAACGCAAAGTAAATAAAGACAGCATGCGACCAAGAGCGGGTGATGCAGGAATCATCAGCTATCATGGCTGCTGTCCTGTATGTTATGTACGAACAAAGGTACTCAGCATTTCACCAGCACTATTCCAGGGTTGCCCTCATGGTGAACTGGGTGTGATGGCGTTTGAGCTATTACACTATTCTTTGTTTACAGCGTGACATTTAGCAAATGAGTTGGAAAATGTATGTTTTATATACCCAAAATATTACTTCTATTAGGTTTATACAACCTTCACATGCTTTATTGTTCCATGTTGTGACTCCTGGGTGTTTTCCGGCCGTTTTGTGCATCCCGGTTGTTCCCAGCCATGTTGTGACTACTAGCTGTTTTTCGCTAAAGTTGAGTGCAGCTGGACAAAGATAATTGTTTTGCTTTCCTTCTCTGTCTCTCTCACTTCTGGATAACGCAGGTGATTGTTTTGCTTAGACTTCAGTAAGGGGTGACAACTCCTAAGACTTGTACCTTTTCCTCTCTTCGCAAAGACTTTTCTTTCTTTTTTGTAATGCAAAACCCACAAAAGACAAGATTGCTTCCTTACTTATACTGTCAGATTTGCCAAAACACAAACTACTTAATGCACTCTGCACATGCAACCTTTTGTTAAGTGTGAAGCCAGTGTTGGGGAGTAATTTATTACATGTAACTAGATTACATCATTTAGTTACAAAATGTAAGTAATTATAATTCATTATATTACAGGGAGAAAATGTGTAATTATTACAGTTGCTTTTAGAAATGTCCATGATTACAATTTTAGTTCTATTTGAAAAACAGACACAAAAACTTGGTTTTTATTTTCATATCACTTCTTCCTTCTAAAGCGGACACCTGCGATTGGCTTTCTCTGATCATGTGCCATTCTGCCGTAGTCTCAAACATGACATTTTTCCAAATATGACCTTGAAGACCTTGTGGTGCAATTTAGTTTGTCTGAGATTTGGAAAAGGTTCGACTCATAGTTACGTTTTCTCTCTTTTTGTCTTCTCACAATCATCCATCCATCCATTTTCTTTACCTCTTATCCTAACTAGGCTCGCGGGCTGCTGGAGGCTATCCCAGCTATCTTCGGGCAGGAGGCGGGTTACACCCTGAACCGGTCGAAAACCCACCCAGGCACAGGGAGAATATGGAAATTCCACACAGGCGGGGCCGGGATTTTAACCCCGGTCCCCAGAACTGTGAGGCAGATGCGCTAACCAGTCGGCAACCGTGCCGGCAATTCTCACAATCATATACAGTATATTATGTTGCTTTACAGACCACTGCAGCAGTGATATTCTGTTTTCTCAATGCATCTAAATGCAGCTCATGTCACCAAAGTGTACTATTGGATAGCAACCAAAAAAAAAAAAAAAGCCTTGTTTATTTTCCACTTTTTCACAAAGGAAAGGGCGCGTGAACATTGTTAGCAACTTGAAATCTAAAGTATTTCCATCGCTTCTTCACCACCTTTGAGAACACATCCACAAAGTGTGAACACGTTTTCATGGCAGGGCAAAGCTTGTTACGCTGTCAGCGTAGTTCACTCTCAAACACATACTGCATGGGAACACATGCTCACAGTCGGCGTGCTGGATTTGTGTGGGCACATTTTCTCTGTCTGCAGAAAACAAAAATGTGAACGACGGAACCTCACCTGAGCTCAGGATCACTGCTGTGGATGGTGACTGTCTGAGGCGAGTTGAAAGGGTTTTTAAGGACAAATTCCATGTACTCAGCAGAGCCGAGGCTGGTGAAGAGTTGATGTGGGGTGGTGATGGCATGGGAAAGCATGTTGCTGATGCCCTCTGCCTTGTCGATATCTTCATAGCAGGTGCTCCAAAAAGGTTGTTTGGTCAAAGTAACTTCTTTAGCCCCATCCTAAAACCAAACATTAATTAAAAAAAAAAGTGCAAGAAAAATACAATGTATGACTTATTACTGTATACATTATTATTATGACCTGTCAATACAATATCAAACTACTCTGTACATCGTATTGAATGATAAGACAGTATCATTGTTACAAACAACAACAACAAAAAACTGTTTGACTCACCTGTAGCTTGCTTACAGTGGGTATGGAAAGTTTTCAGACCCCATTAAAGTATTCACTCTTTTTTATATTGCAGCCATTTGTTAAAATAATTTAAGTTCATTTTTCCTAATTAATGTACACACAGAACCCTATATTGACAGAACAAATTGTTGACATTTTTGCTGATTTATTAAAAAAGAAAAACTGAAATATCACACAGTATTCAGACCCTTTCCGTGACACTCATATATTTAACTCCAGTGCTGTCCATTTCTTCTGATCATCCTTAAAATGGTTCTAAGTGGCATATGTGGAGAAAACCAGGCACTGCTCATCAGCTGTCCAATACAGTCCCAACAGTGAAGCATGGTGGTGGCAGCATCATACTGTGGGTGTGTTTTTTAGCTGCAGGGACAGGACGACTGGTTGCAATAGAAGAAAAGATGAATGCGGCCAAGTACAGGGATCTCCTGGACGAAAACCTTCTCCAGAGTGCTCAGAACCTCAGACTGGACCAAAGGGTCACCTTCAAAAAAAAACAATGACCCTAAGCACACAGCTAAAATACCGAAGGAGTGGCTTCAGAACAATTCCGTGAAAGTTTCTGAATGGCCCAGCCAGAGCCCTGTCTTAAACCCAATTGAGCATCTCTGGAAAGACCTGAAAATGGCTACCCACCAACGTTCACCATCCAATCTGACAGAACTGGAGAGGATCTGCAAGGAGGAATGGCAGATGATCCCCAAATCCAGGTGTGAAAAACTTGTTGCATCATTCCCAAAAAGACTCGCGGCTGTATTAGCTCAAAAGGGTGCTTCTACTAAATACTGAGCAAAGGGTCTGAATACTTATGGCTGTGTGATATTTCAGTTTTTCTTTTTTAATAAATCTGCAAAAACAATTTTCAATATGGGGTCCTGTGTGTACATTGATGTGGAAAAATACTTTTACTTTTACTCTGAATACTTTCCGTACCCACTGTATATACAGTCCTTTTTTCGCATAGCCTGTAACATATCTTCAGAAATAAATGGAAATGTACCAAAACTATAACATCGGGATCTCATAATTGGAGGTCCAAAGTAATTTAACAAAGAAAATATGAATGTATGATGATGTGGAATAACACAGGAAATGTAACGTACAAACGTCTGAGGGACAATATTGCCAAAATGACATTTAGCATGCGCACCCGTGGGTGAAAGAACAAGCTGTACCTACAGGCTGAGGAACAATTAAAACCTACTTGTACAGTCACTAAAGCACGGAAGCTTGAAGGGCGCGCCATCGTGACAACGGTAAAAATGGCAGGCCCCCTGGCAGATCCCCCATGTCTCCACGAAACCTCCCTTGAGGGTGTTTTAGAGCCAGAAGAAAAGTTGTTTCTTTGCCTTTTGTCTATATACGTGACAACAAACTATTTATAGGCTTTTATTCGGGGAACATGAGCTACAATCAACATTAGGCACACCCCAGAAATGCAGTGTGACCTTACCATAACACAAGTTGTTTTAGAACCTTCCTTCTTGCTCTCCTTCTGATGCACGGCGGCCATACGCTCCAGCTTGCGACGGCCACTGTCAAGTTTTTTCTTTTCCCCAGAAAAGATGGCATGGTTGTTGATCCTGCCCATGTACAGTTGCCCACATTCCTCTTCTACCTGCAGTATCTGGGCCTGTGCAGTGTTCCTCACTACGAAGGAGAGACCATATGCAAGCATGTAATGTATTTACTGAACAGAATAAATTCTAATCGCTTTGTTGCCTCCACCATATGTTCGAAAATCTAGCCAAATGTCCAGGGGAGAGAAGCGCAAACAAATTGTAAAGTACTTTTGGAGCGCAAAAACCAACAGCTTGTGCACAGACATGAGTCGAGTCAAACAACTGGCACCACTACAACTCGGCCGGAGCCCTACTCGTGGCACTGCATTGTTACCTTAACATCCTTCCAATACACCCCCAACCTCGACCAAGCCATGCATCCAACACAAGCTGAAGTGCCTAATTATTTGCAGGATTCATTTGACACCAAATAATACATTACAATTCGGACGGGATCATGCAAATCATCCATGTTGCTGTAAAAGCGCTGACAAGAGAATTTGCCTAATCCTGCACTTTGCACAACACTCCGACAGCCAAAGTTGAAACAGGGGACTACTCAAACCATTGCCTCTTTACTTTGTGTATTTTTTTTTAGCCTCAGTAAACTGAAAAAGCGTGAAGCGATAAAAGTGAAATGGGGATTTAGCAAAAGTATGGCAGCTCTCGCGATAGCTAGTCGTATTCAACTTAGGTTCAAATCCATCCATTTTCTACTGCTTATTCTGTTCAGGATTGCGCGGAAGCTGAATTCTATCCAGCTGACTGGGTAAAATGCAGACACACCTTGGATTGGTCAGCAGTCAATCACAGGCCACATATGGACAACTTAGGCAAACATTCATACCTGCTGTCTATGGGGCATTATTATGAATCCCACTCATGTTCTTGGCTGGACAGGCTCCACTGCATAATCATTTTTTTTAATTAAATATACAGCTTATCATTTTGCCATTGTAAATGTACAGACCCTTTCCAAAAAAATGTAATATCATGGAAAAGTTTATTTATTTCCATAAATCCATTCAAGAAGTTCAACTTTCATAGATTATAGATTCAGGGCCCACAATTTAAACAAGGATTTCTTTGTTTATTTTTACATAATTTGGGTTTCCAGCTCAAAAAACCCACAAAATCAGGAATTCAAAAAATTAGAATAGAATACTGTCAAGAAAACACCATTTAAAAAAATAAATAAATTAGGGTCACATTAAATTAATCAAATTTGGTACTTTCAAAATGATATGTTAATCTTTAATACTTGGATGGAATCCCTTTAATCAGTGCCTCGATGTGCCATGGCATTGCCTAGGAGTTATGGAAGCCCAGATTTCCTTGATGCTTGCTGTCAGTTCTTCTTTGTTTTTTGAGTTTGGTGCCCCTCATTTTCCTCTTGATAATACCCCATAGATTCTCAATGGGGTTTAGATCCGGCTCGTTGGCTGGCCAGTCAAGCACTGTGATGGCATGGGCATCAAACCAGGTTCTGGTGCTTCTGGCGGTATGGGCAGGGGCCAGGTCCTGCTGGAAGATGAAACCTGCTTCTCCATAGAGATCCTCAGCAGAAGGAATCATGAAGTCCTTTAAAACATTCTGGTAGACTGTTGCAGTGACCTTGGATTGAAGAAAGCAGAGTTTACCAACACCTGGACTGGACATTGCACCCCAAATCATGATTGAGTGTGGATATTTCACACTGGAGCTCAAGCAGCTTGGGTTCTGTTCTTTACCAGGTTCTGTTTCTTCCTCCAAACCCTTGGACCTTGATTCCTGAATGAAAGGCACACTTTACTTTCATCAGAAAAGAGGACCTTGGACCACTGGCTGACAGTCCAGTCCTCCTTCTCCTTGGCCCAGTTGAGACGTCACCTATTTTGGCTCAGGCTCAGAAGTACCTTGACCAGAGGAAACCGACAGTTTTAGCCCATATACTGCATGCGTCTGAATGTGGTGGTTTTTGAAGCTGTTGACTCCCGCCTCATTCCACTCTTTCTGGATCTCTGCTAGATTTTTTTATCTTCTTTGTTTGATAATCCGCTGAAGCCCACAGTCATCTCTTTTGCTGGTGCATCTTCTCGTGCCACATTTTGTCCTTCCACTAGACTTTCCATTGATATGCTTGGACACAGCACTTTGTGAACAGCCGGCCTCCTTAGCTATGAACTTTTGTGGCTTACCAATCCTACGGAGGTATCGATGATGGTCTTCTGGCCAGTTGTCAAGCCTGCAGTCTTCTTCATATTGAACCCAACTGAGATAATGGAACCAAACTGAAGAAATGTAATGACACCTGGGGAAACCTGTGCAGGTGCTTTGAGTTTAGTAGATGATTAGTGTGTGACACTCCGTTTAAAACATTTATGGTCTGCGAAATTTGGGCTGATTTCGTCACAGTATTCAAATTTTTTAAATTCCTGATTTCATGGGGTTTATGAGCTAGAAGCCCAAATTATGTAAAAATAAACAAATAAATACTTGAAATTGTTTAAATTGTGGTCCCTGAATCTATAATCTATGAAAGTTTAACTTTTTGATCGGACTTATGGAAATAAATAAACTTTTCCATGATATTGACATTTTTTGGAAAGGGTCTGTAGTTGCTGTAATCAGTGGGTGCCCTGCGCTTGTTCTCTTCAACAAACCTGTCCCATTTAAAAATCTCCAAAGGCTTTTCGCAGTTGTAGGTGAACATTTTAAACAAACGGCGGAACCAAGTTTGCTAGCTCTGATATTTTCTGCCAAGAAACAGCACAACTTAAACACTGTAATCGATGACTCACAACATCTCTTTGATCACCACAATACAATTATTTTGTTCAGTCTCTTTGTATGGCCACAAATAGTGGATGGGGACCGTGTTAATTATTGAAATCATAAACAGTGGTCAGGGGGTGATTGGTCTGGCTGGAGAGCTGAGCAGTCATGCCAACATTAGTATCCTGCTAAAGACTGCAGTAAAAATAAAAATAAAAAACTTCATGACAATGGCAGTTTAAATACATTTGATAGCTTTCTGGAAGTCTCTTACATAATTATTAGTACATGGCGTATATTGTAACTGCATCCAAAATTCAAGTGCAATCGGATGTTACAGTTTTCCAGGGTCCTTAACTTACAAGAGCCTCTAAAGCGCATAAATGGAAAAGTGCTTAATTCGATGGGAGAATGCACGTAAGGTCACATTTGACATTTTTGGTTTGCTCCACCTAGAGATCGTATATGGCATGAAGGTCCATGAATGACAGACTTAAGTGGAAGGGGCAATTTGGTCAGCCCAAAAAAAAACTGCGCGCCTTTTCCCTCCTGCGCACATGGGAAAATATGAGTGTGAATCAGTCCCATACTGACTGCATCGAAGTTAGCCACATGTGCCGTTACACTACCAGGGTGCTAGGTTCAAATCCCAGAGGGCGTAATATTTTAAGCCGATTGGGCACAATCCAGCCAAACAGTAGCACAAAATGTTTGCGAGATGATGGAGCGAAAGCTTTTAGCAGGATTTATTCCATGCGGTACAAACATGACTGAGTGGTGTCCAGAAAAAATAGAAGAAAGAAAGTGACAGAGATCCACACTTTACTAAGTTAAGGTGGATAAAACACAAAGACAAAAACAAGTACAAACATATTGAGGAATCACAGATTTGTGTATATGTATGATTTCGACACAAAGCTGTGCGTACACACGGTTGGTGGATGAGGCCCACTTGTGTTGACTATGGGTTACTGGGTGACATGGGTCAACATACTGTATGCTTAACAGACCAATCAAACAATCATCCCCAAATTGCATATAGACACTAACTTCGAAATGGGCACTTGGACTTACAAGGTAAATCCAGCCTGAAAGTCCAGTGCACACTGTTTCCCCCATAACTGGTAGGTCTTTAAATATGTAAATTAGAAGAATAAATTGAGGTTCCGTTGCTGAATGAGGGCAGGACCTTTCACATCTTTCATCATTAGTCAAGATTCCATTGAGAAAACGTGTTAAAACTGCGCTGTCGTGGAAGTGAATGCAAAGTTCCATTTTCATCCAATAAAGGGGTTCACACAATTTGTGTACAGTTGTCAACACGTCACTGCTTGTGGCCCCACATGACTCCTGAAAATAGAAAGACACGAACTAACATTTGTGCAGCTTGGTAAAGCCTCCAGCTATTTAATACCTTAGATATTTAAAATCGCAACAGTATGTCACCATTCAGAAACAAAAAAAATTACTCACAAAATAGGTAAATACACTACTTCATATATATTCATGCGTTTTTACAGAACAGCAACATACTGTACTTGAATATTCAGCTCATAGTCAAAGATGAATAGATATATAGTAAATAATGTCCAAATTGAATGACTTTGTGTTTGTAGGGTTATAAGGTTCGAAGTTTGATTTGGACTTTGATCCAGCACATGCCTTTGGCTGCAGTCTAAATTTAATATGGACAATCATCTTATAGTGTACCCCTCCTTGAGCCGTCACCTTATCGTGGTGGAGGGGTTTGTGTGTCTCAATGATCCTCGGAGCTAAGTTGTCTGGGGCTTTATGCCCCTGGCAGGGTCACCCATGACAAACAGGTCCTAGGTGAGGGACCAGACAAAGCACAGCTAAAAGACCCCTTATGATGACACTAACTACGGACTCAGTTTTCCCTTGCCCGGACGCGGGTGACTGGGGCCCCCCTCTAGAGCCAGGCCTGGAGTGGGGCTCGAAGGCGAGCGCCTGGTGGCAGGGCCTGCACCCATGGGGCCCGGCAGGGCGCAGCCCGAAAGGGTAACGTGGGTCACCCTTCACATGGGCTCACCACCTGTGGGAGGGGCCGTAGGGGTCGGGTGCAATGCGAGCTGGGCGGTGGCCGAAGGCAGAGACCTTGACGATCTGATCCCCGGCTACAGAAACTGGCTCTAGGGACGTGGAATGTCACCTCTCTGGCAGGGAAGGAGCCCATTCTGGTGTGTGAGGTCGAGAAGTTCCGACTAGATATAGTCGGACTCACCCCCACACACAGCTTGGGATCTGGTACCAGTCCTCTTGAGAGGGGTTGGACTCTCTTCCACTCTGGAATTGCCCACGGTGAGAGGCGGCGAGCAAGTGTGGGTATGCTTATTGCCCCCAGCTCGACGCATGTAAGTTGGGGTTCACCCCGGTGGACGAGAGGGTAGCCTCCCTCCGCCTTCGGGTGGGGGGGCAGGTCCTGACTTTTGTTTGTGCCTATGCACCGAACAGTAGTTCAGAGTACCCACCCTTTTTGGAGTCCTTGGAGGGGGTGCTGGAGAGCGCTCCCGCTGGGGACTCCATCGTTCTGCTGGAGGACTTCAACGCTCACGTGGGCGTGACAGTGAGACCTGGAAGGGTGTGATTGGGAGGAATGCCCCCCAACCCCCCCGATCAGAACCTGAGCGGTGTTCTGTTATTGGACTTCTGTGCTCATCACGGCTTGTCCATAACGAACACCATGTTCAAGCATAAGGGTGTCCACACGTGCACTTGGCACCAGGACACCCTAGGTCGCAGTTCGATGATCGACTTTCTGTCATCGGACTTGCGGCCGCATATCTTGGACACTCGGGTGAAGAGTCTGTCAACTGATCACCACCTGGTGGTGAGTTGGCTCCGATGGTGGGGGAAGATGCCAGTCCGACGTGGCAGGCCCAAACGTATTGTGAGGGTCTGCTTGGAACGTCTTGCAGAATCCCTTGTCAAAAGGAGTTTCAACTCCCACCTCCGACAGAACTTTGCTCATGTTCCAGGGTAGGCGGGGGACATCGAGTCCGAGTGGACCATGTTCCACGCCTCCATTGCTGAGGCGGCTGACCGGAGCTGTGGCCGTAAGGTGGTCGGTGCCTGTCGTGGAGAAAATCCCCGAACCCGTTGCTGGACCCCAGTGGTGAAGGATGCCGTCAAGCTGAAGAAGGAGTCCTATCGGGCCTTTTTGGCCTGTGGGACTCCTGAGGCAGCTGATGGGTACCGGCTGGCCAAGCGGAATGCAGCTTTGGTGGTCGCTGAAGCAAAACCTCGGGTATGGGAGGAGTTCGGTGAGGCCATTGAGAAAGCCTTCCGGACGGCTTCGAGGAAATTCTGGTCCACCATCCGGCGTCTCAGGAGGGGGAAGCAGTGCACGAATCAACACTGGGTATACTGGGGATGGGGTGCTGCTGACCTCGACTCGGGATGTTGTGAGTCGGTTGGGTGACCTCCTCAATTCCACTGACACGCCTTCCCATGAGGAAGCAGAGTCTGGGTTCTTTGAGGCATGCTCTCCTATTTCTGGGGTTGAGGTCACCGAGGTGGTTAAAAAGCTCCTTGGTGGAAAGGCCCCGGGGGTGGATGAGATTCGCCCGGAGTTCCTAAAGGCTCTGGATGTTGTGGGGCTGTCCTGGTTGACACGGGGGACAGTGCCTCTGGATTGGCAGACTAGGGTGGTGGTGGTTTTTAAGAAGGGGGACCGGAGGGTGTGTTCCAACTACAGGGGGATCACACTCCTCAGCCTACCTGGTAAGGTCTATTCAGGGGTGCTGGAGAGGAGGGTCCATCAGGAAGTCGAATCTCAGATCCAGGAGGAGCAGTGTGGGTTTCGTCCTGGCCGTGGAACAGTGGACCAGCTCTACACCCTCGGCAGGGTCCTTGAGGGTGCATGGGTAGAGGCGCTGCTCCTCCGCATTGAGAGGAGCCAGATGAGGTGGGGTATCTGATTCGGATGCCTCCCGGACACCTCCCTGGTGAGGTGTTCCGGGCACGTCCCATCGGGAGGAGAACCCGGGGACGACCCAGGACACACTGGAGAGACTACGTCCTTCGGCTGGCCTGGGAACGCCTCGGGATTCCCCCGGAAGAGCTGGATGAAGTGGCTGGGGAGAGGGAAGTCTGGGCGTCCCTGCTAAAACTACTTCTCCCGCGACCCGACCTCGGATAAGTGGTAGAAAATGGATGGATGGATGGATCTTATAGTGTAGACAAATATAGAAATCGGAGCTGGTTGTAATATCTGGTGCCTATAAAGGATCTTATTAGATTTTGTTCCTTTGGATCCACAAGATATTCTCGCTCATCTGCAAGAATAAAAGCTAATTGATTTTGCAGGTGATGATGCTTGGCAGAAGTCTCAAATTGCTTTAGTTATTATGTTGGGTCACCAAGGCAGCATGAATAATTTGTTTGCACGATAGAACAAGATGTGACTTGAAATAACAAATACTTTTGAAATTACAGTTACCCGTTGGATACATTGATTTTAGGCATTTTGTTTGTTCCAGTTAATGTGTTCCTACAGATGTTTTTATTTTTAATTTTTTTTATAATTACCTCTTCCAATGAATTTATGTATTGAGCGCCATTTGTTTGTAGTCCATTTGGAGCAACGGCACCACAAACTTCATTGTAAGGCAGTAGAATCGTGATTGTCCCGACAAAGCCCCAAAGAAAGGCAATGAAAATGAAGACAATACATTAAATATAACAAAATTAAAGTAGATTATATTGATATATCTATATTATTGTAATTATAATGTTATGATTATGTTTTTGCAGTGTTATCAAATATTTTTTAAGTTAATATTTTTAAATATCTTTTACTTTTTACAATGTTATCAAATAATCGTTTTGTCATTTAAGATTTTCAAATAACCCTTCCCTTCTAAGTGAATTAATGCATGCAATCTTCTACAGAAACATTCTGTCAAATACAATAATATAGGTTGACAATTTGGGACTAATCCATATTTGCGACTGTTAGACCTTGGTGGAGGTCTGAGCCCTTCTGAGTGCTTTTTAAGTTTATGTGCGCGTCATTCGTTTTAGATATAGCGCGCTCTTAGCATCTTTACACGCTTCACCCTTGACTAGCCATTGCTTGTTTAAGTGAGAGAAAAATTGGTTTCTGCAGTGTGTGTGTTTGCTTGGATCCAATATACATGCACACATGCTCATGTACTCCTATGCACGCGCATACACACACACACACACACACACACACAGACACAGACACACACACCACCAGAGATGCTTCTGCAGGCTCAATTAGGCTGAAAATTGAGTGGTTCAGTAGTGCAGCCAACAGCCACAATGCGGAATTGATCTGGTTTGCTTGATCAAGGCAGCCAGCAGTCTGGCAGTGAAAGACACTGATTGCTAATTGCTAGGATATACACACGGAGGCACTTTGAAAGGTGAAACAGTAAAAGAAAAGTAGAGGTGTTAGGACAAATACACGGTTTTATGTGGTTTGAAGTGCTTACTTACCATTAAGTTGGAGAATATTTCTGGTAGACAGGCTACCCCCTGTGAAGCCACCGGTGATTTCACGAGGGATGATGATGTGAGAATGAGACTGCATGCGGTCTGCTGTCCTTCTCTTACTCAGATCTGCTGGGGACCCTGTAAGGACGAAAGGCCCTTTCTAGTTGGATATTCAAAGTCGTGTCGTTTTATATCTGAAAGGGATACTCAATGAGAAGGTCAAAGAAAAGCTTAAACTGACTTTTATTTTATTCTAAAGGGCAAATGTTCAGATAGCAGTCATTGAGCAATGACCCCAAACTTTCAAACAAAATTAGCCTGGAAGACTGAGGGCATGCATTATCAAATCAAACATGTCATTAAAGCTCTTTATAAAATAGAGTCAATTGAAAGTTAAACCCTTTTTTGGGTCATTGTAGATTTTTTTAAGCTATATTGGCATTGCAACTTTTCCTGTCAACCTCCCAAAAGTCAGGAAAAACCAAAAGAAATGAAGAAATAAAACAAAGCTTAAATGTCAACTAATTAGAAAACATACAGATTTGAATAAAATCTTACAAAATTATAAACAGTATGATTTATATATACTGTATATATATATATATATATAAAAGAAAAAAAAGCTAAATCCACTCTTTCTTCCCAAATGAGAACTTGTGGAAACATTAAATACATTGCAACAGACAGCATACAGTACAACACAAAAGACATTGTATGTCTACTTGACTCGATATTAAATAGCTTTTTACTTAGTTAGCAAGCCAAGAGGACAAACGCAGGATACAACATGGTTCCCTTACTTAGCGAAATGCTGTAGTAAAGCAAAGAAAATGTTAAATTTGGATAATGATTGAAATGATTCGTCATGTAAACTGTAATTTATCCATCAGTTTTATTTAAGGTTGCCTTTCTGTTAAAGTCGAAAGGAAAACTTAGAAAACTTAGGCTTAGAACACCCGAGGCTCGAAAACAAGGTACAAAACCTGGCAAGTTACAGTAACTGGCAACATTGAATGATGAGAGAATTCTAAATGGAGGCGCTGATAACATGATGGCTGTCATTCTAACTGATGATTAATGTTCTCTGGCTGAATAATCAGTCTCATATCCACAGTAAAGCAAAGCCAAGATGTTCAATATGAACAGCAACAACTTGCTTCCTTCAGGTGACATCATCACAGATCCTTTTTAAAGATGAATTTAATTTAAAAACATCTCAGACATCATCAGTAATTCAGCTATATGACAGAGCCGGATGAAACTTTTAAGGCAAATAGATACACATTTGGAGTCCAGGATGAACAATGAATCTTGTACCACCATAAAGGATTCCTTTATCCCAGATAATCAAATGGAATATCTGGGGGTGAAAAAATAATCATTTATGAACAGAGCTTAAACAAAAAACCTCTTATTCAGTTATGAGGTGTGTCAGAAAAAGCTCCAGGACTAGTATCAAAAAAGATATACTTCAAACGCAAACTACAAATGAGTTTTTCCACTTTAATGCAGGCCAGACAATCAACCAGCGGGTCTTAAAAAAGATCCTGCGGCGTTTGCTTCGTCCAGTGCATTAGAAGAGGCAGGACAATTCGTCGCTGTTTCACCATGCATGACATTGCGCATGCTCACAATGCCCTGAGCATCCGACAGTTCCTGGCTGAGAACATCGCTGTGTTAAAGCAACCTAGATCATCAAGGGGGCTTGTTTTTAAGACATAGATGTCGACATTAAGATGGTCATGACAACATCCCTGAAGAATCCTTTAAGGAGTACATAAAGGCCTGGCAGAGAAGGCTGGAAAAGTATGTTAAACTGCAGGTGGATTACTTTGAAGGAAAAACTTGTAGTTTGTAATTTGAATTAAAAATATATCTTTTGTGACACAGGTTGTGGAACTTGTCTGTGTGTGTGTGTGTCGCTAGTTACCTTTTCCCTATATAGCTGGTAAATTATTCCTTATTTTCCACCGCAACGTGGACTCCAGTTGGCTATCTTTAAGACGTTTCACTCTGAACTCATTCCTTCTTGGATCGGTACTCCCCGTTACTACGGAAGCTAGCTAGCTCCTGCCGCTAGCTTTAGTGGCTAGATCCTGAAGTTGCTAGCATCGTGAAAAATGCAACAACAACAGCTGGTGAAAAAACAACTTTGGGTGCACTATATACCCAAATATTAACAAACAAACTGCAACGAGAATGCCACTCTTCCCCTAGTCAGCCATCGCTACATGGAGACTCATTTGTACTTGCCCAGTCATTGCAGGACAGGGCTAATATGGCACCCAGTCGCAGCCTACCCGGTAATACTATATATTATTTTCAACAGTATTATTGAAAAGTTATATTTACTATATCATTGAGCACTGATTTGAGTCGATCATCGTCTTTGTTCTTTGCTAATATAAGAACATGGGTAGAAATGGTGAAGAGGCGACACGAACGTTTGATTAAAAAAAGAAAATCTGAATTTCGTCAGTGCATGCATACAGATTAGAATATTTCATTGAAAAACCTAATAAAATACAGATCATACTTCATTTTTTGACCATGGATACCAGCAAATCGACTCGTATTATACATAGGTAGAATGTCTTTCCTGATTTTGGGCTCAATATTCATAGACTGCGCAACGTGCATCAGAGCACAAATTGTGGCATATATTGATTTTCATGCACGTGCAAGGCTTGCTGTATGTTTGCCAATTAGTCAGACAGGTCTGCGCCAAGATGGGCGTACCGACGCCACGAGGGAGTGTCCTTTGACATGCGGCCGATGCATGTGACAATTTGGTGGCAGAAAGTTGGTCGAAACATACACCTGCTGGGACCACGCCTAAGCCCAGTGCAGCTGATATAACGGAATTTTGGTGAATTTGATCGAGACACAGGCAAACAGATACGCAAGCTTCGCGGACATGTGTGGTGGATGTCAGACGTACAGTATACCTTTCATAGGTACGTGAACAGCGGACATCGAACCCTTTGTATCGTTGAAGAAAACAATTCATTGATCCCATTATTATCATTATCATCATAATTAGATTTTTAATTTAGATCATCCCACTAGCACGCAGCTATGGGGGTTGGGGTGGGGGGCACACAAACGATGTGGATGGGGATAGATACATGAGGTCGCTGCCACATCGGCCATCGTCCTCTTCCGCATATAGAGAGGTCTCCACGAGAGACTACTGTGCCACATTAAAAGGGAATGAAAAAAGCCACTTTGATTGGAGAGGATTGAACTCGGTTGCGGTGACGCCCAAACCAGCACAGACGTCCCACTTTTAAATGAGCTGGGGGTACGCCAGTCCACGAAATTACCAAAACCTGGTCAAGGCTGCCTCCTCGCAGAGTTATGCTCAGGATAGTGCTGGCTTTGCGCTAGTCACGAAAATAAGAGCTCAAAGAGTCTGTGTAGATGGCGAGAGGTCTAATTATGTTTAACGCCCTTTTAAATCCAAGGTACTTATACACAATGCCTCCATTAATTTCTTAACTTTGAACTGTCAAAACATACCCAAAGGAGCTATTTAACTGATCGAGAAGTTGCTTTATCATTTGCAAAGAGGTTCCATATACCACTTCAAAGATGCTTCCATATGAAATACGGTGACTGCCACAGTTAAGTGGCTTTCCCACCGAGAACTCATAGCTAAGTGAGCATGTATGAGTTGTTAGAGGTGGCATCAAAAGCACCCTCCAAATGTTTTAGAGGCAGACTCCAACAACAAACTGATAATGGGCAACATCTAAATGAATAATAGGAGCCTGGGGTTGCCATGAACACAGAGAGCAGTTCTGTAGATTAATGGTCGAAATGTCTGCTGTCCCAAAGCGTCGCCTTCATCATCCATCAGCCTTTACCGCTTTCCCACTCTGCACAATGTAATTGTTTGAGTTCTATTTCCCAAAATACTGCTGTGAGGACATTATTTCTGCTTAAACATCTCCAATCCATCACAAAACCATCGAGACGGACGCCTCAACGACTCATTATAGACCTTTCAGTTAATTTCTTTTGTGCATAGGATTGTTTTGGTGATGGATGGAATTATGCAATAAAGCCTGCAAGGATGCAATATGACAAACATCAAGCGCTATTTGCCCACAATAAAACAAATGGTGTAATAATGTACCCAATTATAATCCTCTGATTTAATCTTTTAAGCATTTTAATTAACCATCTTTCACCGTAGAAGATTTAAAAGTCCCAACTAATAATGCCCAATCAAATACTCATCTTGGCTGACATGGATGTCTACATCTGGGTCATACAATTTGTAAATTCACAATTAACTATGGATTATACTTTACATTTCAATGTAAACTACACAAGCAATAACATCATGAGGTTTTTGGAAACTTGGTCATCTTTACAAGCTGAGAAAAACATAAGTATAGTTGGGACGTTGTGCTACGGAATACAATGATTTGTATTCCGTTTTTATTTATGTTTAACACAACATCCCAACTTCATTGAAATTGAGGTTGTAATAATAATAACAATATGAAATAAAAGACTCTCTATCCTTTATTTGTGTTCTAAAGTCCACTAGTATTTTGAAACATCAGATGTGCACGTACAACGCTTAAAAATTGCATTAGACCACGACCCAATGTAAAGTTGAAGAACAATACAACTGCCCAATATTAAATAAAACTAAATATTTATCATGATTTATTTATTTTTGTTCTCCATGAATTTGAAAGTTTTACCACACCTCCATAAAAACTGAAAAAATAGTAGAGCCAATTATTAATTCTGTGAAATTGTAGTTATTTACTTGTATACATGAACAGGAAAAATATGTTTTACTGGTTGAATGTTATGCTTAATTAATTTCTGACTTCTCTCTATCTATATTGATAGTTTAAACTGTAATTACACACCAACTACTTTTTGCTACTTTTAGTTATCCATTATTGCCTGCACGATCTATTATTAGACTTCATCATCGACATCCGCATAGGGAGGCGTTGCGCCAATCCAATGATCACTAGTGCCATTTGTCTCCAATTCAATCAGATGGCACAAGGCCCATGACACATGACCTCACACAAAGCCTTCGAGGGCCAATCAAAATGACTCTTTTTTTTGGGGGGGGGGGGGGGTCGCTCGAGTATTTACTATACAGACTCCAAAAAAACAACAGGTTTTCGTCTTGCGTCTGCCCAAACGTGGATACTTGAGAAAAACACCTTGCGGTAAGTTGCAGATGTTTCGGCAGTAGATCTGGCAACATTAGCCCTATTTTATGGTCGTAAAAAATTACTGTAAAACATGCTTTTTGGGGATACTTGCAATGCTGTAATCTTAATCTCTCTCGCTCTCTCTCTTTTGCACACATGGACACACACACAAAAACACCATCAATTAGTCTCTTCAGCAAGAAGCTTCTTCATTTAGTTATTTAAGTTAATAAAGCAAATCTTTCTGTAGGGCCCACTGCATGTATTGTTGGTGTCTTTGCACTTAAATATTGAAATCGTGGCAGGTGTGTGTGTACTCCCATATTTTTTATTTTTATTTTATTTGACGTTCATGCTCTGATTAAAAAATAATAATAATCAGAAGTTACTAACCAGAGTCATATTATTCTAAAGTAGCAGTACTCTTACTTGAGTACAATATTGGGCTACTCTACCCTGGTTGTTACAGAAAGAGCACAAATGTGCGTGACTAGGTGAGTTTTTCCACCAAAGAACTGAGGAAAGTTTCCACCTGAATAGATTTGTTAGTGAACAGCAAAGTGCAAATAGACGGGATTCAGTGCTTTTTAAAAAAAAATGTATTTGTATGCTGAGTGAGCGAGCGAGCCGCCATGCTTTGCCATCTTCCGTTACATGTACTTGGATGTATTGTTGATGGCTTTCTTCCAGTCCATCAATTATTGTATATTCCTTGTACTGTTATATTCTTGTAGCCAAAATAGTGCAATATCATATCAGTTACTCTACTATTACCAACCCTAAATAATATTCCCAGCTCGTGCTACAGAGAGAACACCGGAGAACAGCTGTTCCCCCCCTACGTGGAAAAGGGTAATGGGAACAAAATAGCAGGGGGCTGAACTCAATCACATTTATTGATAATTTCGCACTGTTCCATGACAATCGCATTGGGCGGCACCCGCTGACCCACTCCACTTTGCACCGCTGGCAGTTCTTGAGGTTAAGGCCACAACAAACCAGCAATTTACTGGCGCGAGAACAAATGGGAGCAAGCACTGAGGGACTTTCAAAGTAGTCTGAAATAATCAATTTCTCCTGCCTCCCGATTCCAGGCCACTGACCTTTCCAAATAAGCAGATTCTTCCTCTCGCTTCAGGGCTAAAAAGCAAGGTTGATAGAGTGAGGCCTTTAGATGACAGAAACAGCTTTTAATAAGTAAGACACACTCTATGATCACCACTTGGGGAGGGCCTTAAGATAAACTAATTGGTAGGTAAATTCCACTTATAATTTGTTTCACTTATGGCACCTTTCAGCGTGAATCTCATTGCTTTCGCCAGCTGCAGCACTCTCTCCAGGGCTTATCAGGCCACTGCAGATATGTGATATTTGGAGCAAGTCGCCTTTTCTACTGTGGAGAGGACAGATATGTGCTTTCTGTTTGCTTGCGTGCAGGAGAGCATGCTCATCT
This sequence comes from Phyllopteryx taeniolatus, assembly GCF_024500385.1. NCBI lineage: Eukaryota > Metazoa > Chordata > Actinopteri > Syngnathiformes > Syngnathidae > Phyllopteryx > Phyllopteryx taeniolatus. The sequence continues at coordinate 9,625,942 of NC_084502.1, forward strand.
TGGTCCATTGGCAGAGCAAGACAAAGCAAAAAGATGCATTTCCAGGGGAAATAACATGATTTAACACAAGGGGGCTCTTCCTTTTCGGTGGCTCGTGACACATGTGGTTAGCACGTCTGCCTCACATTTAAAGGTCCCGGGTTCAAATCTCAGCTCTGGGCTTTCTGTGTGAAGTTTGCATGTTCTCCCTTTATTTGCATCGGCTTTCTCCAGGGACTCCTCTCCCATTCCAAAAAACATACATGTTAAGTTAATTAATTGTAAACCCTAAATTCACATTAAGCATGAAAGTGACTGTAAGTAGGTGGTTGTCGATAAACAGACCCTTTCCAAAAAAATCTGAATATCATGGAAACGTTTATTTATTTCCATAATTCCATTCAAAAAGTTAAACTTTCATAGATTATAGATTCAGGGCCAACAATTTAAACAATTTCAAGTGTTTATTTGTTTATTGTTTCAATAATTTGGGCTTCCAGCTCATAAAACCCACGATATCAGGAATTCAAAAAAATTTGAATACTGTGAAGAAATCAGCCCAAATTTTGCAGGCCATAAATGTTATAAACTGAGTGTCACACACTAATCATCTACTAAACTCAAAACACCTGCACAGGTTTCCCCAGGTGTCAAAAATTGTTTCAGTTTGGTTCAATTGTCTCAGTTGGGTTCAATATGGAGAAGACTGCAGTCTTGACAATTGGCCAGACGACCATCATCTGGCTTACCTCCGTAGGATTTGGTAAGCCACAAAAGTTCATAGCTAAGGAGGCTGGCTGTTCAAAGAGTGCTGTGTCCAAGCATATCAATGGAAAGTCTAGTGGACGGACAAAATGTGGCAGGAGAAGATGCACCAGCAAAACAGATGACCGTGGGCTTCGGCGGATTATCAAACAAAGAAGATACAAAAATCTAGCGGAGAGCCAGAATGAGTGGAATGAGGCGGGAGTCACAGCTTCAAAAAACACCACATTCAGACGCATCCGGGAGATGGGCTACAACTGTTCCTCGGGTCAAGCCACTTCTGAGCCTGAGCCAGCATAGGAAGTGTCTCAACTGGGCCAAGGAGAAGAAGGACAGGACTGTTGGCCCATGGTCCAAGGTCCTCTTTTGCGATGAAAGTAAAGTGTGCCTTTCATTCAGGAATCAAGGTCCAAGGATGTGGAGGAAGACGGGTGAAGAACAGCACCCAAGCTGCTTGAGGTCCAGTGTGAAATATCCAGGACCTGGCCCCTGCCCATACCCATAATGCCAGAAGTGCCAAAACCTGGTTTGCCCATGCCATCACAGTGCTTGACTGGCCAGCCTACTCACCAGATCTAAACCCCATTGAGAATCTATGGGGTATTATCAAGAGGAAAATGAGGGGCACCAGACCCAAAAACAATGAAGAACTGACAGCAAGCATCAAGGAAATCTGGGCTTCCATAACTCCCAGCAATGCCACAGGCTGATTGCCTCAATGTGACGGCGCATTAAGGCAGTGATTAAAGCAAAGCGATTCGCAGCCAAGTATTGAAGATTAACATATCATTTTGAAAGTACCAAATTTTGATGTATTAAATGTGACCCTAATTTCTTTCTTTTTCTACAAAAAAATGAGAGGTAAATGGTGATTTCTTCACTGTATTCCATCCATCCATCCATTTTCTGAGCCGCTTCTCCTCACTAGGGTCGCGGGCGTGCTGGAGCCTATCCCAGCTGTCATCGGCCAGGAGGCGGGGTACACTCTGAACTGGTTGCCAGCCAATCACAGGGCACATATAAACAAACAACCATTCACACTCACAATCATGCCTACGGGCAATTTAGAGTCTCCAATTAATGCATGTTTTTGGGATGTGGGAGGAAACCGGAGTTGCCGGAGAAAACCCACGCAGGCACGGGGAGAACATGCAAACTCCACACAGGCGGGGCTGGGGATTGAACCCGGGTCCTCAGAACTGTGAGGCTGACGCTCTAACCAGTCGGCCACTGTGCCCCCTCACTGTATTCTATTTTTTTAAATTCCTGATATAGTGGGATTTATGAGCTGGAAGCCAAAATTATGTAAAAATAAACAAATAAATACTTGAACTTGTTTAAATTGTGGACCCTGAATCTATAATCTATGAAAGTTTAACTTTTTGAATGGAATTATGGAAGTAATTAAACTTTTCCATGAAATTCAAATTTTTTGAAAAGTGTCTGTACAGTATGCGCTATGATTGACTGGCTACTAGGCTGTACCCCGCCTCTTGTCAAAAGTCAACTGCAATAGGCTCCAGCAATTAAATTATAATTTTCATTCTTTTCAATCTACTGTATTTTTAAGTCTGTCTCCAAAAGACTTGGTGTTTCGGTACACACACAACAGCGTTGTTTGTTTTCATTTATAACCTATTTTAAGTATTTTAATACAACCCTGTGTAATTGTATTTGTGTAGGGGCACATTATATCGCCACCTTTGACAGGAGGACTTTGTGCTAACTTTGTCAAGTACTGTGCCACAAATAAAGTTATCAATTTTGAAAAACACAACACAGTCGAACACCACCAGTTACATAAAAGCTGAACTTTGATCTCCTGTCTCATACTCATCATTTGATAATAAACCAAAATGTTTTCAGTCTACAACAAATAAAAGGAACTGAACTGGCCTCAGGGTTTCAAGACTTTTGAAGGGTGGCTTATTGCGTGCACATAAACTACTTTATAACAAAAAAAAAAAACAAGAAAACGTTGAAGTGTACAGTGGGTACGGAAAGTTATCAGACCCCCTTACATTTTTGACTCTTTGTTATATTTCAGCCATTTGTTAAAATAAGTTAAGTTCATTTTTTCCTCATCAATGTACACAGAGCACCTCATATTGACAGGAAAAACAACGTAATTGTTGAGATTTTTGCTGATTTATTAAAAAAGAAAAATTTAAATATCACACAGCCATAGGTATTCAGACCCTTTGCTGTGACACTCATATATTTAACTCGGGTGCTGTCCATTTCTTCTGATCATCCTTAAAATGGTTCTACACCTTCATTGGAGTCCAGGTGTGGTTGATTATACTGATTGGACTTGATTAGGAAAGCCACACCCCTGTCTATATAAGACCTTACAGCTCACAGAGCACGTCAGAGCAAATGAGAATCATGAGGTCAAAGAAACTGCCTGAAGAGCTCAGAGACAGAATTGTGGCAAGGCACAGATCTGGCCAAGGTTACAAAAAACATTCTGCTGCACTTAAGGTTTCCAAGAGGACAGTGGCCTACATAATCCTGAAATGGAAGACGTTTGGGACGATCAGAGCCCTTCCTAGAGGTGAGAGAGGCAAAGAAGAACCCAAACATCACTGTGGCTGAGCTCCAGAGATGCAGTCGGGAGATGGGCGAAAGTTCTAGAAAGTCAACCATCACTGGAGCCCTCCAACAGTCGGGGATTTATGGCAGAGTGGCCCGACTGAAGCCTCTCCTCAGTGCAAGACACATGAAAGCCCGTTTGCTAAAAAAAACACCTGAAGAACTCCAAGATGGTCAGAAATAAAATTATCTGGTCTGATGAGACCAAGATAGAAATTGTTGGCCTTAATTTTAAGTGGCATGTGTGGAGAAAACCAGGCACTGCTCATCACCTGTCCAATACAGTCCCAACAGTGAAGCATGGTGGTGGCAGCATCATGCTGTGGGGGTGTTTTGCAGCTGCAGCGACAGGAAGATTGGTTGCAATCGAAGGAAAGATGTTGCATCATTCCCAAAAAGACTCATAGCACTCTTAGCTCAAAAGGGTGCTTCTACTAAAGGGTCTGAATAAAACAGAATACAATGATTTGCAAATCATGTTCAACCTATATTTAATTGAATACACTAAAAAGACAAGATATTTAATGTTCAAACTGCTAAACGTTATTGTTTTTAGCAAATAATCATTAACTTAGAATTTTATAGCTGCAACACGTTCCAAAAAAGCTGGGACAGGTGGCAAAAAAGACTGAGAAAGTTATGGAATGCTCATCAAACACCTGTTTGGAACATCCCACAGGCTAATTGGGAACAGGTGGGTCCCATGATTGGGCATAAAAGGAGCTTCCCTAAATTGCTCAGTCATTCAGAAGCAAAGATGGGGTGAGGCTCACCTCTTTGTGAACAAGTGCGTGAGAAAATAGTCGAACAGTTTAAGGACAATGTTCCTCAACGTACAATTACAAGGAATTTAGGGATTTCATCATCTACGGTCCATAATATCATCAAAAGGTTCAGAGAATCTGGAGAAATCACTGCATGTAAGCAGCAAGGCCGAAAACCAACATTGAATGCCTGTGACCTTCGATCCCTCAGGCGTCACTGCATCAAAAACCGACATCAATGTGTAAAGGATATCACCACAGGGGCTCGGGAACACTTCAGAAAACCAATGTCAGTAAATACCGTTCGGCGCTACATCCGTAAGTGCAACTTGAAACTCTATTATGCAAAGCAAAAGCCATTTATCAACAACTCCCAGAAACGCCGCCGGCTTCCCTAGGCCTGAGCTCATCTAAGATGGACTGATGCAAAGTGGAAAAGTGTTCTGTGGTCCAACGAGTCCACATTTCAAATTGTTTTTGGAAATTGTGGACGTCGTGTCCTCTGGGCCAAAGAGGAAAAGAACCATCCGGACTGTTATGGATCCAAAGTTCAAAAGGCAGCATTTGTGATGGTATGGGGCTGTGTTAGTGCCAATGGCATGGGTAACTTACACATCTGTGAAGGCACCATTAATGCTACATACAGGTTTTGGAGAAACATATGCTGCCATCCAAGCAACGTCTTTTTCATGGACGCCCCTGCTTATTTCAGCAAGACAATGCCAAACCACATTCTGCACGTGTTACAACAGCGTGTCTTTGTAGTAAAAGAGTACAGGGTACTTGACTGGCTTGCCTCCAGTCCAGACGTGTCTCCCATTGAAAATGCGTGACGCATTATGAAGCGTAAAATACGACAACAGAGACCCCGGACTGTTGAACAGCTGAAACTGTACATCAAGCAAGACTGGAAAAGAATTCCACCTACAAAGCTTCAACAATTAGTGTCCTCAGTTCCCAAACGTTTATTGAATGTTGTTAAAAGGAAAGGTGATGTAACACAGTGGTAAATATGACCCTGTCCCAGCTTTTTTGCAGCCATAAAATTCTAAGTTAATGATTATTCGCAATATAGTATAAAGTTTATCAGTTTGAACATTAAATATCTTGTCTTTGTCGTGGATTCAATTAAATATGGGTCGAACATGATTTGCAAATCATTGTATTCTGTTTTTATTTATGTTTAACACAAGGTCCCAACTTCATTGGAATTGGCGTTGTAAATTAGCACATAATTCCGATACAAAAAGTGGAAAAAGATTTTTCTCCGTCGTGTGGCACACAAATCTTTTCAATCGCACTATCCACCTTCACCATTATACGTGGCTAGCAATGAACACGCAATGCGAAAATTATCTTACCTTGTTGCTGTACCTTAGCTATAGATGCTACAATAAATTACTCCTCTGAATCAAAATGTGTCAGCTTACAGAGAAGTAAATACTCCTTCTCCTCCATAGTTGTCTATTAGAGTGTCCCTTCTGACTGATGCCGTCTATGTGGCGTGATTAACGCATTTTCCTTGCAACTACTGGAGCAAAAATATTTTGAAGTGGAAAACCTTGGCAAGTGGAGCTGGGCGGGTACAGGTAGAAATGGGGGAAATAGTTTGGACAGCATTTATTTTTTAACACAGCCAGGGTGGATTTAGTGGTATTAGGTTTGCAAGAATCCACAGAGAAGGCTACGGCACTGAAAAAAACATAGGTTCTCACATGATATCAATGTTCTATTGCAGACTATTTTCATCCTCCATCCTCATCACGCAAGGTGCCCATGCTCTGCTACACCTGTCTGTCTATATGTCTGCGTGGACGCATGAGCGCTCACCCCCATTGCATGTGTGAGTGGTTAGATTTCCTTCCCGTCCAATCTCAGTCGGAGCCTTCACGCGGCACATCCATCTCACTCCGCGTGTAACTTTTCGGCTTTTCGAGCGCTAATGAATGCCCGTCATATCCTTCCACCACCCACCCATTAAGAGTTGCAGATTCATGGCAGCGTAATGACAAGACACCCCCCCCCCCCCCCCCCCCGCCTCCTCCCAGAGGTGCTGTAGAGAAGGTGAGGGGAAGCAAAAAAAAAAAGAAGAAATAGGGTTAAATTAATAAGAACAAGCTGAGCAAGAATGTGAGGGAAGAAGCTAACATGGCTGAAGAAACAAAGTACTTGTGAGTCCTCCTCCTTTTCCAAATTGATTCCGACTGTCCGCCAAGGTGCCTGACGGATAACCGAGCATTGATTGGAATTTACATGCAGACACAATCCCCTCCCCACTCCCTCACCACCACTTCTATCCAATAAGCCATTGCACTCTCAACCTGCTTTGAGTGATAAGCACAATGAGAAAGTGCTGGCATATTTAGCCCTGACAATGGAACTCGGCACTGTTTCTAAGACAGGGCAGAATGATGTGTTGTTTATGAGAGGGAGTATCTTTCAGCAGTTGATGCATTGCAAAGAAGATATTGTCAGCAGCCATTTCTCTGCACAGGCCCAAAGTGAATGAGTACAAAAGAAGGGAAGAAATAAGGCGCTCCCAGGCTGGATGAAGTGGAACTATCACATCATAATATTTCTCAATGGCACTGCGTTGGCTTTGAAAGCTTGTACAATTTCAACAGCAGAAGTTATCTTGAGGTTTCCCCTGTCATTTTCCAACCATACACATCAATAAAAGTAAACATGATGGTAAGGGAAAATGGTAAGGGAAATCACCTGAATATAAAAGTGGTTTGAAAACATTTCAGGGGGCAGATGAAGATCAAAACTACACTCTTGAAGCATTAATGTAAAATTGCTTCTATTGAGCGCATTGGTATATAAGCAACAACTACTAAATAAAAAACGTTTTCTTTTTCTCACTGCATTTTAAACCACACATACAGTGGGGCAAAAAAAGTATTTAGTCAGTCACCAATTGTGTAAGTTCTCCCACTTAAAAAGAAGAGAGAGATGAGAGAGGCCTGTAATTTTAATCATAGGTATACTTCACTGAGAGACAAAATGAGGAAAAAGAAAATCCAGAAAATCACAGAATTTATTAGCAATAATGATGGAAAATAAGTATTTGGTCAATAGCTGCAGGGGTTAAAACTGAGGAAATAAGTCGTGGCTTATCATCCAAACTTTACAGTAACAAATCATTATTGGCCCAATTATTATTATTATTATTATTTTTGTCATTACTGTTGCCGGTGTATGTTTATCAAAGTGTGCAATTCATGTTTAACAAATATTACAAAAATACTTGCCAATGTTTCCAGTGCGTACGTGCAGCCGACCCCTGACGATGGTGTGGACCGCCATGGGGTTGTTGGAGGCGTTGCCAGTCTGCAAGGTTTCCTCTCCCACATAGTCGGTTGTCAGAACATCCACCTCGTGGAGGGCTTGCACTGCCGTTTTACCATGCCGCAACATGTACTGGAAATAAACAGGCAGAAAAAGGGCATTTAAAAACAATTGTATAAATAAAAAACAAAAAGAAAATGCGGCAGAAGTATAAAAAAGTAAGATATTTATAAATGATAAAAGTATATTATTATAATTGTCATATTTATGTGTAGTATTTCAGTATACAGGACCATCCATATTTCTAATTCTATTTTTCTTTAGGTTTTTATTTAAAAACATTACATTCACATGCCCCAGGATAACAAATTTGTCTTTTCAATGCTTCTGTATAGTAAAACAATGATGTCATGTCGACGTAAGCTGTAAATTGACATGCATCTGTGCGCGTCTGTGGTGCCAAATGAGTACAGATGCATGCAAATTTGAATGTGAAAGTGAACATGTACTAATGAAATTTTTTTTAATTTTTTTTAGTAAGCAATCTCTCAAAAGGTGAGAACTTTATCATTATATTATTACAAAAAGAACTGTATCACAGCAAAAGGTTTCAGAGTAAGTGGACAAAATAGGAACCAAAAAGGAAGGCTTTCTTTGGATGGTGTGTGCTTTATGCACTGAGACATGATTCTCTATAATGTCAGGCTCACCCTATAAAATGTACAAATCTGCAAATGCTACATGAATCAATGATGGATGCAATGCAATGCCATGATGGGGTGTGAAAACAGATAGCAGTATATCATAAATTACACTTTATCGCTGGCAGTTAAAATGTCGCATGAATTGGAATGAGTTTGTTCTGTCAGAGCCATAATTGTTTATTGTACCACAGTATTGGTTTCACTCAAAAATGGAGACTGCAATGCCCCGAGAGTGTTACCTTGAGCTCGAGAGCTGTTGAACCTATGAGCAGCAATGAGTCACTGTCCCAGATGTCAACATGCATGGTGTGAAGGGCCAGGTACCGCAGGAACCAACGCTTCTCTCCTGGCTTCAGAAAACTGTCATCGACTCTGAACTGCACCTGCAGCCCTGGAGACTCTGCACAAAGAGAGAGAATGTGTATAGGAGATGTGAGCAAAATAATAGACAGTAAATACCTGGAAAAAAGAGACAAGTTTAAAGTAGAGTAAGAAAAAAACAATAATATAGTATACTGTACTGAAAAGACAAATGTGAAAATTACCGTAATTTCTCATGTATAATGCGCATTCCTAGGAGCGTCGCGTTATCATCTATTTTTAGCTTCTTTTGAACTCACCTCACTGGTGACTTAAACATACTGTAAGTCTAGCTAGCTAACTAGCTTAATAATCACAAAGCGGGATACCTTATACGGGATAGCTGAAATTAGAATCACTATTGAA